>NC_041340.1:28799220-29099220 GCF_004354835.1 Perca flavescens
TATAAATCAAGATTTAGTTGAACCTTCTGTATGTAAAGTCATACGTCATACAACCTCTTTAATGTAAATTCCATGCGCCCCTTTTTCATGTGTACTGTATGTATGCATTTAAAGGTCCCATGGCATGAAAATTTCACTTTATGAGGTTTTTTAACATTAATATGAGTTCTCCCAGCCTGTCTATGGTCCCCCAGTGGCTAGAAATGGCGATAGGTGTAAACCGAGCCCTGGGTATCCTGCTCTGCCTTTGAGAAAAGGAAAGCTCAGATGAGCCGTTTTGGAATCTGCTTGTTATGAGGTCATAACAAGCAAGGTTACCTCCCCTTTCTCTGCTTTGCCCGCCCAGAGAATTTGGCCAATCCATGAGAGAGAGACATCATGGCTTTCAAACAAGAAAAGTGGCAGTTGGTCAAGGCCACACCCCCACCCTCCACCTTGCCCCTCCCACTCTCCTCCTCAATAGCTTCAGACACAGAAATGGCACATCCTAAGGAAAGCTCATTGTGGGACTTGCTCTAGTGGCTGTAGTTCTCCACCAAAGCTGAATTTCGGGAAAGAGACTTCAGATTCAGTATAAGGGGACCACTAAGGTCTATATGAAAGCATCCAAAGAGCACCATGTCATGGGACCTTTAATGTTTTCAATGTGTATCTGTACTTGAATAATAAAGTTTTGTGAAGACAAAAAAAAAACATGAGTTGTCAGCGAGGCGAGCTTACAATGTTGTGTATATATCTATGACAATGTTTCGGACTGTCTGTTCGACCTAATTGCATTTTAATTTACTACATTTACACACAAAACCTACAGTAGGCCTAGCTAGGCTACGTGCAGAACATTGTATGTTATTTCAGAAGTGAAAGAATTTTGTGAAAAGCTTTTGTTGTTGATTTGCTTTACCCTGAGCTCGAGCAGAGACTTCACTCGCACGCTATGCCCGCTCGTCTGAATCAGATTCACTCATAACAACGTAGCCGGCTGATTCGGCTGATTCGCGAAAACTCACAAGTCATCGTCAACTCATGAATCACCAACAACTCACGAGTCATTGAGGGCTCTTGAGTTCTCGAGTGAGTCCCATGGTCTGCGAGCTTCTGGCTCTGAGTCTGCGGGTCGGGAACTGTCTCTCTGCTTACTCAAGCGCTTGAATTGACTTGTGGAGTTGCTGTTGCATACAAAATTGTAAGTTATAAAGCTTTTTGCAGCTAAGATGGCTAGGAATAGTAGAAGCTAATGTTGCAAGAGGTTTGTGTGTGGCGCTGTTATCATTTTAGATTTAATTGTAGTAGGACTCAACTGAACCGGCTTAATGATGCTAGAGACTCGTGATTCGTGAGTCAATTTAAAGACTATGGTTAAAGATCCGAGTGAATCACGACTCAAACAGGTCTAGTCTGTGCTGAAAAAACCTGAGACCTGACTCTCTGGCAGATTGTCATTAACCCCATAAATGCTGGTTTAGACAGTTTTCAGAAATACATTATCTTTTACATAAAACAATAAACATATAATAATTGTAAAAACATATAATAAACTGCTATTAACATTTTTATCATAACTTTTTAAATGAATTTCAACCTTTTTAATCACACTATTTATATACTCTGATTATTAAATGATAGTACAAGCATCACTTATCACCTCATGCTTTTAACCGGGTTACACTAAAAAAAAACTGTAAAAATATGTAATTTATTTATTACTCTAGTCTACATACAACAGTATGGTGCACCTCTAAGTGCTAATGCTGTTGACAGACCTAAAGGGAGACTATGTCACATACAGTAGGTACATTTTTGGCAACGCATGAGCCTGGGTACTGAAAATCTTTACTCCAGTAAAAGTAGCCTACAAATACTCACGAAAAAGTCAAAATTACTATTTGAGAAACAAACTAGAGGACAAGTAGAGGATTCTTATTGATTATGATATATGAACAGAATTTCTGTCAATATATCATAATCAAATCTGTTCCCCACAGACTAAACATGCTTTTAATACGCCTTCAATGGAAGTGAAATTATTTCCGCCAACTTGTGAAAGTGCTATGCAGGCTTTAGGCACAAAGAACCAAAGGAATAAAATAAAAATATCTGTACCATATTGACTTGCAAAGCATCATATTCTTGTGTCAAACCGTGTAATCAAATCGCACTGCATCGCAATAGGGGGTGAATTGACCATGCTTACTTCCCATTATTGTGTTTTAGAAGACCCTCGATATTCCACCAATAATCCCCTGAGATGCAGACAAACAAAAGCAGACAAATTAAATTCCGAAGAACCGGCGGTTAGACAAAATAAATCACAAGGAAGGATCTAGAATCTAGCTGTAACAATGCATATAATATTTTAATCATACCTGTGTGTTCAAAGCGAATCATCTCTATGTTCCCAGGGCATGGGTGTCTTTTAAAGGGCCACTATTATATAGCATTTCAGGTTAATACTTGTATTTTGTTTGGAATAGAACATGTTTACATGCCTTAATAAAAAAAATTAAAAAAATAAAATACTTTTTCTCATACTGCCTGTAATCACACCCTGTATGAGATGCTCTGTAGGAGCGCCTGTCTCTTTAAACCCACTTCCCAACAAAGCCCAGTCTGCTCTGATTGGCCAGTTTCCTGGAATCTGCGCTCCGCAGCCTCCGCTGTTGTTTTACATGTTGAAGCTGGAGCTACTGCAACGGAGTATATAGCAGGACTTTGTGCCGTTTAAAAATCTGCAATAAAGGCTTCTAAACCAAATATTAGACAACTGGACATGTCCCAGCAGTACCCTAAACATTGGCCACCAAGATTACAGCTATCTGGTGTTTGCATGCAGCTTCTTAATATTTATTTAATACCCAATCAGACATGTTTTAGCAGTAATGTTAATTGAAATTGGGGAGAATTTAACAAATTGGCAGTGAAGATGACATCTTTTACTGCTGTTAGCATGTAGCTACTGTAGTAAGCAGTGGAAACTAATACATAGCAGCACTTTCTACGGTCAGAAATCGCAGATAAAGCCTTTTAAACCAAATATTACTAACAGAAAATATTTCAGGAGTAATGCGACCCGAAATTGGGGAGAATTTAACAACACTGACAGCCAAGATGATGACATCTTGGCAGCAATGTTAACACCACAGTAGCTTAAAAAAAACACTCCAGTAGTTCCTGCCTGCAGCAGATGACCAATCATAGAAGGCCGGAGAAGGCCGGCTTAGAGTTCCATAACACTTAGCCGAGAGTAGAAAAAACTGTTCTGAACAAAATCTGAACGTTTTAGCTCACAGGGAATTCTCTAAACCTCATTATTTGATTTGATTGGCTAGGTTTAACATGAAAATCCAAAAATTATAACATTGTATATATGGCAGAAAATAAGGAAAAGCATAATATGTCCACTTTAATATAAACTAACATTTTGGCTACAAATCAGATTTTTTTGGGGGGTCAAGTGACCAGGTCAGACTTCTTAATTGAGTGTGAACACTCAATTATTGGCCAGATCAGATTTTTTTCAACCAAGGCGGATTTGATGCAACTTTTATGTCAATCTACATTGACATTTGTCACAATTAAGCACCAGCGGGAGATAGCCCTAGACACAGACAGTAAAATTAAAAACTTGACTAGGCCTACAAAATAGAGAACAGTGATGGAGCAAGTCAATGGATGAAGAGTGAGGTGTTAGACCTAATTAGTGTATGGGGCGATACTTCAATTCAATCAAAACTAGAAGGATCATACCGTAACCGTCTCCTCCTCAGCACCTGCTCATTAATATTATGGCTGCCATTACACAAACATTTTGAAATAAAAGCGAAAATGCTTACTTCCTCCATAACCTCCCTAACTTTAGTGCAACAGCGTGCTGCGTCTGATGTCATTGTTATCGTTCTTTTGCGCACACGGGTCAGTTCGAAACCGCAAACATTTCACACTGGAATCTGATATAGGCCACATTTTAAAAGGTAATGTGAACAGCCAAACAAAAAATCGGATCTGAACAAAAAATCCAAATTAAGCATTAAGACTTGTGGTGTGAACGTAGCCTTTAAGTGATAAGTTAGGGCTATCTTCTTAGTTCAAATTACAAAAGAACAAAAGGAGACGGATGTTTTAAAAATGCAGTTTGAATGGTAAATCTGTTCAGTCACTGTGGAGACATCAATCTCTTAAGTCAAGAAAACTGTCTGTCTGCAAATTTAAGGGCATATTGAGGAGTGTAACATCAGTAGGCTATAAGATATGGGTGACTTTAACATATTCACCAAGGGAAACATACATTGAACATTTGACCTAGGGAAAAACATTGCTAAGAACAAGGCACAAATTAAGAATGGAAAGCTTAATCCTGGAAAAGAATTTGTCACTAAATTATATACAGAAACATGATGAATTTATTTTAGGATGGATTGAAAAAGACTGTGTTGTATGGTAGGAGAAGAGACAGTATCCCCACACATATTCAAACTTCGCAGCAGTTATTTTTTTTATTTTTATTTTTTTTAAACATCAACTCAAACTCTAACACAGCCCTAAAAAAGACCTGGAGGTGGAGAATGTCTACAATCCATAAGTGGACCATTTGATATTCGTTTCCCGATATTACTCACAAAACTGCTGAATGTCGTACAGAACTGGTAGACATTTCTAGTAGCCTGCTAAATATTCTCACAGAACATATGCTGGGAAAGCCTAAATCATTCACACATTTTAAAGTAATAAATTGATAGCCATTAAAATTTGATAACCTGATGATATACGCTCATAGTTGGGAGCATTTACCTTTTGCAAAATGCCAAATGTCAAATTCATAGTGATGGCCGAATAAAGCCTCATGAGAAGCTTCGTGAACCATTTTATTTACTTTCTGATCCCACTAGATGGCGGTCTTGGTTTAAAGAGAATGGCAATTCACTGTGCTTTCAACCCTTTGTTAAACAGAGAGTGCTATCTAGTGGGCTCTGAAAATACAGAAAATGGTTCATAAAGCTTTATGAAGCTTTTATTCATTTAGCCATCGCTACAAATTTATGTTGAATGGTTGAAAACGAAACCTGCATGACTGATCTGTGACCCATCAGAATGTGTGCTCTGTAGCACCGTCTACCTGCCATAAATCATTCTGTGACTTTGCGGGAAAAATCGGACCCGAGCAACGGCGCTAATAAAGACATTCTTTTCACTGTTAGTCTTGTTTGCTGTTACAGGTCATTTAAGATCATTATATGAAAAAATTTCAGAAACACTAAAAAGTTACATATATTCACTTTAAGCTATTTTTTTTTCCTATCCTACAAATGTATGTGTGGTGTAGCCAGATCTTACTCCACAGGGCTGTAGAGATAGGTCTGGCAATGCGAGATAATGGAAACATGACTACTGACTCATTGTATTGCTGTTTTCATCCCCCAAAGCATTATAGGAGCTTTAGTTCCAAAACTGAGATCATAATTATCCCCTCCAAATAGAAGAAAGACAAGGAATAATAGGAGTGACCAAAACCATTAATATTCACTTTTTTTTGGACACTGTTTCCTGATTTTTGTGCCTGTGCGTCTTGTGCATATGCTCTTGTATTGTGCAAAACATTTCCCTCAATGTCACTTTTGTTAATGTGTGTCATGCTAATGTGTGAAATTGTAGTTGACACACAAATCCATGCATCACTTCCTTGGTGGCACAATTTGTACCTTGACTGTCACCTCACATGAAATCAAATAATTTTTTTCTGCCATGGAATTCGTCATCTTAATCTCTCTCTTTTCTCTTTCTCTCTCTCTCTCTCTCTCTCTCTCTCTCTCTCTCTCTCTCTCTCTTTTCTTTCATACTCCCTTTAAACTCATACACAAACAGGCACAGACCGTGAAGGGCATGATTCCCTATGCACAACACAACTGTGCTGAGTTATGTGAGGCAGGTGTGAATTATGACACCACCAATTACGTATATATAGAGGAGTGTGTGTGTGTGTGTGTGTCTGTGTGCATGTGCGCATACGCACATGATGCATAAATCAGGGTTACTTAGAAACACTGATTTCAATTTCAAAACCCTGGAACGCTGTTTAAACGAAGGCTTATCAGCTCTGTGGGAAAATCCTTCGCCAGATTTTAGATGAATATAGCATTGTTCTTTTGCCTTAATGTACTGCTGGTGAAGCTGTTCAGCTTCATTAAAACAGCTTTGCTGGGGCTCAGTCATGATGATTTGCATCATGCAAACGATCTCACACCGTTTGATCTCACACCGTTTCTGTCACTCTCATTAACTTTTTATTGTGTCTCGGACAAACTGTGTAACGTGCAGGGTTTTCCCTGTCACTATAAGTGTCACCTAAGCGTTTTGCGCACCACTTAAAGATGCTGCACAAGATTGTTGAAAGACTCAACTGCCAAACAAATACAACCCCCGCCCCCCTTCAGATTCTCCACCCCCCAGATTCGTGGACGCACATTGCCATAGCGACCACTTCTGCTAGTGTATCTGCTGACTAAACGAAATATGGCAGAGTCGATGTTATCTCATGTTAGGTTGTGGATTAGCAAACTGTCGCCACTGCTGTTAAGCCAACCAGTTGGGAGCAGCCAGCACAAACAATAGCAAACTGCTGTTTTCAATAGGTCAGTTTAACCTCGTCAAACAGTGAAACAGCTTTTTTTAACTTGTATTCTTCAGTCCTTTTCCTCTTTTGCTGTGTCTTTGCCAAATCTTCTTGTTAATAACTCCTGGACGGCCGGCACATTCACGATCGCTGCTGCAAAAGAATACGTTAGGCATCATCATCAAGAATGAAGAACGCAAACATGATGATGCCATTGACGTGCATATTAAGTAGCCACATGGATTTGTTTTGGTCTTCTAAAACATCGAAGAGGAGAGGATGGTTTGTTTAGCCAGCAGCTAAGTTTAAAAGAATTTGTCAAAATTTCAAGATTATTGGCAAACTAAGATAAAACAGTAAGACTACAATCGACAAAAGCGCGACAACAGCGTGACAACAGCGTGACAACAGCGTGACAACAGCGCGACAACAGCGTGGTGGACGCGAGTGTACTGTGCAGACAGAGCAGATTGAAATATTGCATGTTTATGCCTGTAGAACAGGTAAGTGGTAGGGGTGTCACGATTCCCCAAATCCTCGATTCGATTACATTTTATAAATAAGGTCACGGTTAAATTCGATTCTCGATTTTTCATTTATTTTTTTGAAAGACATCTGACCTTTGTTCACAATGTACCACATTACATTGTCACATTTAAAACATTTATTAACAACATAATGTAACCATTACATACCTTCAGTCACAAAGTTTGCCGACAATGCGAGGGAGGGCAGACGCTTCACAACTGTTTAGGCTGCAAAACGTGCAGGCAGGCTGAAATTCAACGTGTGGTTTTGTCGGGATTAAGCTATAAACAGAAGTAAACTCCGCTAGCTGCGAGGCTAACGCGCAATGGTAAACACACAGAAAAATTTTGCTTTTTTGTCGACAATGCGAACGTTGTCAACATAACTCAGTGGAAATCCTAAATACTTCCACACCGGATACTTCAGTGAAAGAGGAGGGGGTTAAAGTTCTGTCGATGGGTCTCCTGCATCTGCCATCCTATCTTTTGACTGGCTGTGAGTTAGAGGATGTTGACTCGCAGCGCTTCAACACGTGTGTTTTTTTTCCGTTTGCCAGAACGTGAAATGGGGGCGTGAAATGGGGGTGTGAAATGGGGGCGTGCAAGGCGACGTGGGCGGCTGCAGTCCTGCGCGTCTGCTCACGTTCATTATGCGTGTTCATCATGCCTAGTTTAATAACTCTGGATTTGGCTACTAGTGAATGTTAAAAATGACCCTTTAAGTGTTCGGGCTGGTAAGTTGATGTACCTCAAAAAAATTATCCGCTGAAAATATTGAAGTTTCTTTCGCCATGCAAAGTCCATGGGAAAAGTCTTTCTGGGTCAGAGAGGTGCAGTTCCACCGTTGGCTGCTAAGCCCATGGTTGCATTAAGACATGGCACTGTTCCTGGGGGCTTGGGTGGCTGCTTGACAAGCCGACCGGACTTGACGTGGGTGTGGGGCAGCATCAACGACTCCATTTTTTTTATTCGAAATTCGGGATTGTGACTTAATTTCGGTCGATTTTGACTTAAAATCAAAATCGTGACACCCGTAGTAAGTGGGTATTGATAAGTATTGACTTTTTACTCATGAAGGTTTTATTGTAGGCTATAACCAGTCTAGCACCACTGGGAGCTGGCCAGCTGTTGATCCACAGGAATAACTAGAGTAATGAGCTGCACACTTGCTCACAGGCACCTTAAGGTCGTTCACTCTCCCTACCCAGATTTTCCAAGCTGGACTCGAAGGTCAACCTTCCCTTTCCCCGTAGAGACTAGAGCCAAATAAGAAGGAGCCTTATAGATAGATTTGCCCATTTTCAGAGGCAGTTTCAAATTGTGAGATTTGCGAAGGAAAGACGTGTCAGTCCTATTTACCCACCAAACTGTCATTATTCAACTATGACAAGGTAAAATCGGTTTTGCATTCTATCACCCCTTTAAAGCTCCTCTCCCAGTTGACAGCTGTCAGCATTTCCTATGTGGATATAGTCACCTGTGACCATTCCACCGAGCCAAAGCACTGGCAATGTGTATTCAAATGTATGTGATGTTAGAATTATTAAAATCCAATGTACAAGTGATAAACCCACAATAGGAAAGCATTATTTCACTTTTACAAATGTCTTCACATACTACTAATTTGCTTCAGTATGAACATTTCGTGTTGTGCGTTTGTATGTGTTAAGTGTACAGCAAAATTATTTCTTGATATGTACTGGAGGCAGCAAAAATATTTCCAACAAAATGTATCTTCTTATGAAAATCAGTTATGTAGATTTCTGTAATTGCTGCTTGTCAACTGAGCATCTGCTGATGGCTTCTGTGGATGTGTACATGCTTCATCTTATTTAAAAATCCATATGCTTCCTCACGAAATCCAACTTGTTTTCTCATATACTAACAAGCTGTCTTTTTGGAACGCTCAAAGCTCTTTTTTGGTGTAACAGTCTGAATTGATTGTGAGCGAGCATCTGCGGTTTGATAGTCAAAAAGCAACTTGGAGTAGAGAGTCGCATCAAGTTCCAAGGCTCTCAGCCCCAAAGTATGAACCAGCTGTCCTTGTTCGGGAGACTGCAGCTTTTGTAGTATAAGACTGAGGCAAAAGACCAGAACAGAAGGGGTGATGTAACATGGCTCTGGTACACCAACAACACACACACACACATACAAACACACACACACACACACAGAGTCAGATTTGCTATATGTGCCTTGCAGGGAGTGTGGCTAAGCGATGTACAAAATACTGACAGCTCCTGTTCAAATCAAAGCAGTGATTTTTTTTCTCCTCCTCTTTTTTTCTTCTTCTATGAACTCCGGTCATCTGGGTCTACAACTCGCTATTTTCAGCCACCTTCACATGTTTTTTTCTCCGTCCGCACGTCTGAACCTGTAAATTGCATTCAGGCGCTTGCAGCATTTTACTTCTCCCTCAATTAACTCCTATCCTGATTATTTTGTTTTTCTCTGGCTTTCTTCTTCACTAACGTCCTCTCGGTAGATCTTTTTCTTCTGTCTCTTTAACTCCCCTCCCACACAAACACACATATATACACATACAAGCAGGCCCAGACTGGTTGTAATTCAGGCTAGACACGTCAGTTCAAGCCAGTCTTCACACATTCACAAAAGACCACTTATACTGTAACTGTTGTGTTATTTTTTTCCCCATTTACTGTCTATGCCAGTATCTCGTAACTTTTAGTTTTATTACTACACAAAAAACTGTTAGAGTTAGTTGCACTTAAATAATAACTCATCATATATATATATATATATATATATTTTTCTGCACTTTGTACCTTGATTAGTAGTAGCTTAGGTTGGTTTTAAATGTGCTTCATAAATAAATTGACTTGACTTGCCGCAAACCATTGTTCAGCTTGTTTCTCTGATAACTTCAAATCCAGACATCCAATGAATCAAATCCTTCATCAGGTTAACATATATAGTTAAAAACGACCAAGTCTACATCTAAAAAGTGTATCATTAAAATGTGGTTAAAACGGGATAAAAAGTCCATTTATGACATTTGTGCATGTCAGACAAGCACAACGCTGACGCATGCACAAATGGGATATGACGCCATTGACAGGTGCCAAATTTACCTTGATTAAAATTACGGATTTCTCTGGGTTTGATCATCGTTGGAAATATTTGGGATAATGTAAATACACAACCCAACAAAATATATAACATATATTTGTTTTTAGACATTTTAATGGTAAAAAAAAGTACTCCACTTCGAGCAGCTACAACTGTAAAATGCTTCTGACACATTAATGCATCAGTATTAGAATAGAATAGATCTTTATTGTCATTGTTTTCAACAACCAAACCGTTTAGTAGCTCTTAATATGACAGTTAAATCACAGACAAACAGAAATATAACATTGAAATAGTAAAATATAAAGTAAGTAAGTGGGGTCTTTTATGATACAGCTGGCTTTCTTTTGGAGTCAGACAGGGTATATGTCTCTGAGGGGGGGTAATGATGGTCCGGTGAATGAATGCAGCAACACGATCCACACTAGCCCAACGCAAGTAGCGCATTGGAACTGACTGCCAAGCTAACTACGCCACAGCCGGAAAGCCACTGACTTACCTTACAGGTTCCAGACAAGGCGAGTGGAGGGTCCGAGTTTTAAAGTGGTGTAATGTTTTCATAACCCAATGTGTACTTCTAGTTTTGGTTGCTCAAGACAGTAGGCTACATACAGCTACGGAATCAACCAAAACAAACAACCTAAGTCCTACCTTCCGATTGAGCATAGGCTGTAGTTTGACCAGTGGGCAGCGGCCGCATACCAGGCCGCCGGATGGTGTTGCTAAGAACTTGCAATGTATAACTATCATCAGACTGGCCCTCACGGCCTCGAAACACTGGGAAAAGTTCAGACTCTCCCGATTACCACTCCGCTACTATGCTGACCGATAGAGGTTGGTCAGCAGGTGTTGAGGGAGGCGAGCGTGCCTCAGCTTTCTGAGGAAGTAAAGCCTCTGTTGGGCCTTCCCCACCTGATGGGAGATGTGTGTGGTCCAGGTGAGGTCAGCCGAGAGGTGCACACCGAAGAACTTCAAACCCTCCACTCCCTCTACCTTCTCGCAGTGAAGGTAGAGGGCAGAGGGCAGACAGCTCTGTGCGCTTGGATCTTCTGAAATCCACAATTACCTCTTTAGTTTTTGTGGTGTTTAAGTCCAGGTTATTGTGGGAGCACCATTTTGTAAAATGCTGAATCTCCTCCCTGTAGGTCTCATTATTGTCTGTTATCAGTCCTAATATGGACTACTATATTAACAATCTAATTATGTCAGATGTAATCAGATATCTGTCACAGGGGACATTTAACTACTTTTACTTGTAATTCTTAAAGTACATTTTTTTACCTTTGTACTTTTACTTAAGTAGGATTTTGAATGCAAGACTTTAACTAACATTGTGGTATTGGTACTTTCAATTAAGTAAAGGATCTGAATACTTCTTCCACCACTGGTACAGTAACTGGGGGCGCTTCCACCTGAAAAAAAAGTACATGTTTCTATTTTCTATATTATGTCAATGTATACGCATCTCCTGCTTTCCTATATTGGCATCATTAAGTGTTGATGCCATTTCTATTAAGTCAATTAGTAAGCTAGATAGTTAGCTTCAGGAGAAGGGCCACACCTCAACCACACCTCTAATCCCCTGTCAAGCGATCCTGTTTATCTCAGGTTTTTCGACCCACCCTTCCTTTCCCTTCATCGGTTCTCCTTCCTACCTCATCCCTACCCTTTTCTCTTTATCCTCCCCTCCCCCCTTCTTATTTAATCTGATGCATACCTTTCTCTTGTCTCATTCTAGGTACCATCTGGGGGCTTGTAAGGAGCTCGGGTAGCATTGCAACTGAGACGTTCTTCAGTAGGCTATGTCCTCCCAGACTAGCCTAACAGATGACATCTTTCTTCCTTCTCTTCTGACTCCCCCCCTTTATATCCTTTTTATCTTCAACATCCAATACCTTCTGAATTTCCATTAAACCTCTAAATGACATATTTTTGCGGCATGGTCCTTGCTGTTAAATAGTTTTCTAAAACACAGAATCAACTCAGGCAGGATAGTGGTGATATTATGACATGGGTCCCTGCTAGCATTTTTTAAAATAATACTTACAATGTTCTTTTGCTTGTAAACATATCTGTTATTTTGCAGCATTTAGCTGCACTTTACTCTTTACTGGAGCTTTCCTCCTTTAATGTGCACCTTCTCAGCTCTTTCTTTTTTCTTTCTGTATTTTCACCACACTGTCTATTTTTCCTCCACACTGCTTGGCCACACGCACTCAGATTGAGAGGTTTGTTTATTTGTCTTTATCTTAAAGGCTCTGTGTGCACTTGACTGACTAAACATTGTGTTAATGTGTGTGACCAAGCATGTGATAACAGGCAGAGATCATACCAATATGCCAGAAACAGCGCATGCTGAAGCGACTGTTAATAGCCGCAAAGCGCTGTGAAGCTGAGCTACGGTAATCACATACAGGAAGGCTGGATACTTTACAAAATAAACCAAGTTTCAAAATAAAACAATTCCAAAATGTTCCTGGCGTTAGGTTAAAAATAGGTGTGGGGGGCTTCTGGTCCGGTCCAAGTGACTGTAGCTGCTCCGTGATGTTTTAGCTTAGATTTCATTTCATATTAGCATGTTAACACTGGCCTGACACTTTCCTCCTGATGGACGTCCAGGCCTGCAAGAGATTGGCTCTTAAACAATGGCGAGTGAGTGGATTCAACACTTCAGCTGCAAATAAAGAGCACATGCACACCCTTTTGGACAGGCCAACCAACTAAATATACACTTTTCACACTCATGGTTGACTGCACACACACCACAGATGAACGGAGAGTGAACCAGGCATTGCTGGGAAGGATGCTCTATAAACCAATTAGCTGGGCTGATATCAAGCCAACAGGAAGAATCTCTCTCTCTCTCTCTCTCTTTTCCCTTCTCTAATTTCTCTGTCTCCACCTCTCTTTCCATCTTTTTTTCCCCCTCAGCAGACCGGTCTCTGTGGGCAGAGATAGTGCTGAATGCTGCCAAGGTAAAACAGAAAGAGACCAAGGGAGGGGATGAAACAATTGGAGAAAGAAAAGGAGGGTGAAACGAATGAAGGCAGTGAAAAATAGGACTGTGTGTGAAATGAAGCTGGGAGGATGAGTGAGGACAGATAGAGGGACACTGAGAAGTGACTGGCACTGAAAAGTTACAGCTGCTGAACGGAGAGAGGAGGGCTGAGAGACATAGAAGGAACAGAAAAAGAGAGGGAGTATGAGTGAGGGGAATGCCAATGTTAGGCCATACAATCCAGGTAATGAAGCGTTCAGTTCTGCTGGAAAGATACGGCTGAGAGACTCTTCAACCGCAGCTGTTGGAGAAAGAGAGAGAAGAAGAGGGGAGGAAGGGAGAAAGGTGATGCACTTCATGTCAACGTTACCTTGTTTGATCGGCGGCTTGCCAGGAAGAAATGAAAAGAAGAACAAAAGGACAATGAGGGGGTAAAGGAAGAGATGCAGGAGGAGAAGAGACCTGGGCTGTTTCTCAATCTCAAGAATGCAAAGAACTTACGCTGTTAACTAGGGGTGTATTTATTATATATAATATATATATATATATATTTATTTATTTTTTACTACCGCCATATAGGTGCTGACACACATACCAGACGGCCGACCATCGGCAGAAAAGTCAGTCGAGATGATTAGTCGCGTCCCCGAGGTCCAAAAAACCATAGATATAGAACAATATGCAAAAAACTGCCTCGGGACACATCAAAAAGACGAGAGGAGACAAGACGTAATACGCCTCCATAACAGCAAGACAAATGCGTCACATGGGTTTGTTTTCTCCGGAAATTGAAAGCCAGACTGTCCTGGCGGCTTGTTCAGAATAGGATCTCATATTGTACTAAAATAGTTCACTGAAACGTGTTTCTGAAAACATTTTAAGCAAGAAATAGGCCATGCAGTTGCTGAATCTGTCTTCATTTCAGCTCAACAAAGGTCAGTTTAAAAGATTTTCATCAGATTTTGAGAGACTCTAGTCACCTCATTCTGCTCGCCATTTCCGGGTGAGTCCCGACGGCCCTGCCGCCAACCGAACATGTCCAACCCGGTCTCACGCCAGGTCGTTATATAGTCACATTATTGTAATCTATTAAGTCGTGGACTTTAAAAATAATAATAATAATAATAATAATATATTTTTTTTTTATAATTATAATATCGCCATACCTCTACGATACATATCGTAACATTTTTGCATCGCGATAAATCGTACCATGATATATCGTTACACCCCTAGTTGTAAGTCATTGTAAATGTTCAGAGTCCAGATGGCTTTATAATTTGTCAGTCCTATTAAAGTTACAAAATATAATTCCATGTCATTTTTAAATGAATATTCGGTTTTCTTTCAGACCATTTACATTTATGGATATAACGTTTTCCAAATAAAATTAAAAGATTCTAAATGAAAACATGGCATTTTATCCAAATCAAAAGCTCGCCTTGGATGTAGCATACAATAATGATTCAAGTGATTTCCTAGAGACTCAGGGCGAGGAGGGGGATTTGCAGCCATCTTTAATTCAAGCCTGTTAATTAATTCTAAACCTAAACTAAATTATAACTTGTTTGAGAGTCTTATTCTTAATCTTCAACATCCAAAAGGGAAAACATTACAGCCAATTATATTCGTTGTTATTTCAGGGCTCCAGGTCCGTATTCTGAATTTTTATCTGAATTCTCAGAGTTTTTATCATGTTTAGTCCTTAAATCAGACAAAGTACTTATTGTAGGTGATTTTAACATCCATGTGGACGTTGACAATGATAGCCTTAGCACTGTTTTCAACTCATTATTAGATTCAATCGGTTTCAGTCAGAGTGTGCACAAGGCGACGCACTGTTTTAACCACACCCTCGACCTTGTGCTGGCATATGGTATTGAAATTGAGGATTTAATAATATTTCCACAGAATTCGGTATTATCAGATCATTCTTTAATTACTTTCAAATTCTTACTACCTGACTATACTAAATTAGATAAAAGCTTCTACACTAGATGCCTATCTGACAGTGCTATAGCTAAATTTATGGAAGAGATTCCAACAGCATTTGACTCTATGTCATGCCTTAACATAACAGAGGACCTTTATGTTAACCTCAGTCCCTCTCAAATTGATAAATTTGTAGACGGTGCTACGACTTGCCTACGGACGACTTTAAACTCCGTTGCTCCCCTCAAAAAGAAGATGATGAAGCAAAGGAAACTAGCACCTTGGTATAACTCCCAAACTCGCAAATTAAAACAAATCTCGCCAAACATAGAAAGTAAATGGCGTGAAGAATCTCGTTTGGATTGGCAAGAAAGTCTCAAAACCTCTAGGAAGGCCCTACACACTTAAAAATGATGGGTTAAAAATAACCCAACTTGGGTTGTTTTATAACCCAACCGCTGGATCACTATTGCACCGGACCAACAGTAGTTAATTTGACCCAGCAAGATGGGTTGCTGATTTTTAACCCAACAGATGAGTTAAATATTCTACCCAAATGCTGGGTCAAATTAATTATAATTCTGGGTTGATTCAACTACATACATTTGTTATATAGTGTACCCAAATGCTGGGTCAAATTAATTATAATTCTGGGTTGATTCAACTACATATTTGTTATATAGTGTACCCAAATGCTGGGTCAAATTAATTACAATTTTGGGTTGATTCAACTACATATTTGTTATATAGTGTACCCAAATGCTGGGTCAAATTAATTACAATTCTGGGTTGATTCAACTACATATTTGTTATATAGTGTACCCGAATGCTGGGCAAAATTAACCTATATGCCAGATTAATTCTAACACATTACAGTACAATTTAAGAAAATAAATTGCAATAAAACTGTTAAACTACAAACCTAGAACAGAATACATGCTAGATGTATGCATATATTATTTAATAAACACTTAAACAATACAAAAACAAAACAACATAATGGAATCTTTGAAAAAATTTATTATATCAACAATATAGTGGAACTGGTGCAGTTCATATCACTCAGGTAGGAAAACATTCAGAGCAAAACAACAATTACGAATGAACTGGCTGAACATTCAACAGGTCTATAGTGAACAAATTCAAATTCCTATTAAAAAGCTGCTATTAAGAGCCATTAGCTCTACTTGCAAGCAAGTATTCTACTTTGAATAAACTTTACCATTTTAGACTCCCCTCCTGGCATTTCACGTGACCAAGTTTCAAACAACTTTGATGCAGCATCCCCATGCAGGACAAGCCTGTGCAATCTATAAAATGGAAAACACATTTTTAAAACCAATTCAATGTGGCACACTAATAAAACATTATAAACAATGCATCCTTATATGTAAGATCATATTTCCCTATACCTACCATGCCTTTGGTCATTAGGTGAGGGAACTCTTCGAGGATCTGATCGATGGTCCAATTGCTGTCCCTAATCCACTTGGCCCTGTAGACTGCGGTGTTCCGCATGTAGTTCTCTATCTGGCTGAGGGGCTGAGGATTATTTCTCAACCATTCTTTAAGCTGTGACCCACGTTCGTCTGATATGGTACAGTCTGTAAAAAAGAACAAGAAAGTTGTCATTCACTGAAATATGGATGTTTTGCTTCATCAAATAATTTTTCAGTTTAATAATTACCTGGTATGAGAGCCCTTGCTAGAGCGCCATCATCTGGCGTTTGTGGTGGTGTCTGTGCCGTGCTCCGCGACCTGCTGGTTGATCTCAGCCGCTTCCTGACGTTCCGCAGCTTTTCCTCCAGGAATCCAGTGGCCAGCTCTATTCATCTATTGAGTCACTTTGACATATTACGTGGAAGCTATTGAAAAAAGAGGAAATTATATTTCATAAGAATTCATGTCTGAAAAGGGCTTTAGTAGCAATGCAGACTTGATATGCTGTGGATGGGAAAACATATTTCTTACCTTTTAAATCTTTCGACAAGGTCTGGCACTCTGTCATAGTGTTAATGACAAAGCTATCCGTTGATCTGAAACAAACACAAAAAGAGCTTAAGCAAAGATACAATTGCTATTGTATTAACTATTCAGATATCACCATGTAAAAGCAATGCAGACTAACAGCAGAATGTAATCCAATGTGAAGATAACAGCCATTTTATTTAGCATCACAATCCTCCCTCTCTATCTATACAATTCATATGACAAATTGCATGCATGTAAATTGTTTTTACCTTTTTACAAGAATATTTGTGGCTGCTCAAAGCATAGCCTTCAGGGCAAGAGTGTCAGTACAACAGTACAGCAGTGGTTCCCAAACTTTTTATTATATATTTCTTAACCCTTAACTCAAGTGGCCCTTGTCGTTTGCCAGGCCGCCATTTTAAATAAGCATTTGTTCTTATCTATTGTGGGTCACCACATTACTTAAATAAATGCACATAAATGCATTTAGTCAGACATATCAGGTTATCTCACTGTTTTTACATACTTTAAATCAGTCATACACTGTTATGCCTTCACATTTCACATTAAAAGCTTCAAGGAAAAACAAGCGCGTTCATTTACAGCCAGTTAAAATAATATAGCTAGCAAAGCAACTAACTGACAGCCAGTTGGCTAGTAAACTATCTAGCTAGCTAGCTAGCTAGATAGTTTGTTAACTGCCGAATTACCTGGCTAGCTTGAAACTAGCTGGCAAATTAGCCTGGTGAACTCAATAAACATGACCATATGCCCATGGGCATTATGAACTTGTTTCATTAATTCATTAATATAATTCAGACCAAACGGATAAGCTGTAAGGCTATACATACTTCCATGATAACGGCTAAATGGCTAACGTTAGCTAGCTACGTTGTTAGCCAAACTAACCAACTAGCCTCACAATATAAAGATAGTACTTTAATAGGTAACGCAACACAGACAATGTGAATTAGACATGTAGCTAGTGTACACAAACCTTTTATTATGTATTTGCCTCGTTGGATGACCAGACTGGTTCTCTGCTGTGACAAGCGCTCGGTGTGTGGACTCTGCTGATGATCTGATGACGTTCGAAGCACAAACAACCCAAGTGCTGGGTCAACCGATGTATGTTGGGTTGATGGATTTTGACTCAACACATGAGTTGCACAAAATAACCCAACTTCCATATAAATAACCCATAATGGGTCAAACATTTCATAACCCAGCGGTTGGGTAGATGAAATAACCCAGCATTTTTTAGGGTGTAAGAAAGGCCAGATCAGACTATTACTCATCACTAATAGAAGAAAATAAGAACAACCCAAGTTTTCTTTTCAGCACTGTAGTCAGGCTGACAGATAGTCACAGCTCTACTGAGCCATCTATTCCTGTAGCTCTGAGTAGTGATGACTTCATGAGCTTCTTTAATGATAAAATTATAAAAATTAGAGATAAAATCTATCACCTTTTGCCCTCAACTTCTAACGGTTCACCTTTAAACGCAGGACCGCTAGAAGGAAAAGTCTCAGTGCTTGGACCAGTTCTATTTTCCTTATATATGCTTCCTCTAGGTAATATTATTAGGAAACACTCAATTAACTTTCACTGTTACTCTGCGTAACAGTGAAAGTTAATTGGGTGTCGTCTGCCGACACCCAATTATATCTGTCAATTAAGCCAGACGAAAGTGGTCAGTTAGCTAAACTTCAAGCGTGCATTAAAGATATAAAATCCTGGATGAACCACAATTTCCTGATGTTAAACTCAAACAAAACTGAAGTTATTGTGATGGGACCAACCCACCTCTGAACTTCATTATCTAAAGATATAGCTACTCTGGATGGTATTACCCTGGCCTCCAGCACTACTGTCAGAAATTTAGGAGTTATTTTTGATCAGGATATATCCTTCAACGCCCACTTAAAACAAACCTCAAGAACAGCCTTTTTCAATCTTCGTAACATTGCCAAAATCAGGAATATCCTCTCTTAGTTATGCTGTTATAATTTTAGACTGGGGAAGTTCCTTCCTTCCTATGACACACTGAGCTGCTCTCTCATCTCTACTTGTTTCCTTTTGTATGCATCCTGTCCCAGAAATGCTTGTTACTAACCTAGCTCTGGGGAGTTTACTCCCCGGAGTCCTTATGTTTCTTCTAGCATAGCTCTGCGATTCTCTGCAATTCCCGGCCGCATCCTGCTGCGTCCTGCTGCATCCAGCTGTGTCCTGCTGCATCCGCCGCATCCACCCGTGCTCTGCAGCGCCACGTTACATCCCGCAATGCCCTGCTGTGATGTTCATATGCACAGAGTAGTCAGGATCCGGTATAGGAGACTGCACTACTCAGTATGACACGATGTGCCCTGCTATGACATGAACTTCCACAATGACCTTTGAAGTCACTGTTCCATTATCTTTAATGTGACTATTATTTGCCACTGTTCATCACACCCCCAACCGGCCCTGTCAGACACCGCCTACCAAGAGTCTGGGTCTGCCAAGGTTTCTTCCTAAAATGGAGTTTTTCCTTGCCACTGTCGCAATAGCCACTGCTAATTGCTTGCTCTTGAGGGAATTACTGTAATTGTTGGGGTTTTGGAATTTATAGAGTGTGGTCTAGACCTACTCTATCTGTAAAGTGTCTCGAGATAACTCTTTTATGATTTGATACTAAAATAAAATTGAATTGAATTGAATTGAAAATTCAAGTGACTCGCACAACCCGGATCAGTTTAGTGAGTGACTCAGAATAACTCGAATCCTTAAAGGAATCAAGTTTGCCAGGCCTAGCACAGACGGGGAAGGAGAGTGAAGCCAAAGAGTGACACAGAGATTTTCTGAGTTAATTTGTGAATTATTAGTGCACAAACCAGTGTGTAACTTGTGTCTTATGATTGTTTGCACGAAAAGCAGTGAGAAGAGTGACAAGCTGCATATTGAGAAATGGGAGGTATTTCTACACAGAGTTAAGAGACTTTTTACTTTTGTGCTACTGCTAATGCTAACATTTAGCCACCTTGAAGTATAGGCTGGAGTCAGTTCATTACAAGTGAACAACATTTCTGGTTAAAGTTTGACTCCATCAGTTGAACAGTTTGAGGGGTTTATCTGCTCAGACAGAGCGTGGAGCAACCAGGACTTCACTCGTGAGTTTTACTGGAAACGTGGAGGAGCAAAGGGAAACCGATGGAGTTTGTGTTGAAATGCTGATCGGATGCTGAGCCTGCTCCTGTGACTGTTGGAGAAAGGACGGACAGAAATATTAACTCAAGGTATCCTTCATTTTGTTTGCTCGCTGACAAGGGAAACGGCCATTAAGTTTTGGGCCACAACGGACACAAGCACCGCATCAGGCCTGCTACGGTATTTTTGTCTTATAATCATTTTGGTTGCCGCCTTTAGATTGTATTAAGGTGTGTGTGGACCCACAAATTATGTTGGTTTAAGTGACTTTGAAGTTGGTACATTGAGGTTTTCTGAATTACCGGTAATCCATTTGAGAGTTAAAAGTGTTTAAATTGTTGTCTGTGCATTTATATATGGTACAGTATTGACAGTGTTTTCCTTAAAAAAAGAGGGAGAATTCATTTACAGTGTTGTCTTAAAAAGAGGGACAATTCAGTTGCAGTATTTTCCTTTAAAATAGAGGGACATTTTATGTTGAAGGTTTAAAAAAGAACAATCATATCCTTATTTCATTTTCTTATTTCATTGGAGATAACCATTTCTTTATTGAGTAAATAATTGAGATATATTTTTCTAAAACCTTGTGTTGTGGTACTTTATTACTTACCTGGAAAGAGGTTATCATTTTATGATGAGAGAGACATATAGACACATATGGTTAAAATCTCTATTAAAACTATAACTTAAGAAGGGTGAATTCATAGGTAGGTTAGAAAAACATTTCATGTGTGTACTTTGAAAGAGAGATCCAAGATAAAATTTAAAACTGAGTTAATCAGGGTTAAAACACATTTGATAAATACCTTAAAAGAACCCAAAAGCCCTGCCCTCATCAATATAAATACTGAGGGGAGCGCTACACAAGCCTCAGTGTAAATTCATGATCTCTTAAAAGAGAATCCATCTGTATCACTTATACACTGTTATCAGTGAAAGCAGGTGTTGTTTCCAGCTTCCTGTGAACACTGATAAGCGGTGTTCTATTGATTAGAAATGAGCTACAGCATTTCAATCTGATTGAAATCTGAAAGACCATTAGCATGTCATATACCCTTAACTTTAGGATTTGCTAAACAGATGTGACTGCATTGCAAAAAGCAATTCAAGTGATGTACACACTGTAACTGGTTGTATAAACAAACCATCCCAAACAACATATATTGGAACAAACACTTTCTTTTTGAATGTGGCTGTCACACTTCAGCTCCATCACGGGTTACAAGGTATGTTGCCCCCCCCCCTCCACCCTTGTAATAATGCACAGTATACTGTATGTGTTAGTCATTGGTAGTAATGAAGTACTATCTACTAGTAGTACAGTTAATGGAAAAAAAACACACACATATTGATTCATTTTTAACTTTTATCACCCCTGCATAATGTGTATCCACCCTGTTCATACAGTTTTTATTTGCTTCTTTAATGCCATCTACCAGATTTAATTTAGATGCAGGACAGAATATTCTAAACTTAGTAAGTAATTTTGATTGAGAAGCTTGAGCAGCATGGCTTTAAAGGGGTGATAGAATGCAAAACCGAATTTACCTTGTCATAGTTGAAAAATTACAGTTTGGTGGGTAAATAGGACATACGTAGAACCTCAAAATCCCATTGACACCCCTTTCCTCTGCAAATCTCACAATTTGAAATTTCTGCTGAAAACTGGCGAATCTGAAGAAAGCTAAAAGTTGACGTCAACGTCTCAATTCCTCCTCACTACCTTCTATCTTTCTAACGCCCCAAAATTTACATTGGCCACTAACTGATCTGAGGTCAGTTAGTCTTCTAAATCTAGGTCGTGCAGATCTCTGCTATTCCATTACAAAATTCACTTCTAAGACGTTTTTTATGCGAGAAATCAACTATGTAAAGCTCAAATATGGGCCGTTTTATGAAAATTTATGGCTAATTGCAAATTTGGTAAGACAGTGTCGGACTTTACGAGCTCCACAATCTGCCGGGACAGGTGGCGGCTGCTGGCCGGGTTTGCTGCTTTCCATGTTGGCCTATCCCCCTTCACAGACCAGTCTCTTCCACACACAAGCTGCGCACTGTACTTTAGAAAAGAAGAAAGTTTGGAGGTTTTGCAAGGATATTGAAAATGAACCACGGTCGTAAATGCAGTGTTCCAGACTGTACAACGGAATAGCCTACTGGCCCAGAGAAAAAAGTGTTTAGAACGAGTATATCGGACAATGGAACAGGAATTGCTACAAGGTGAGTTGTGATTCTTTGGTGGAGGTTTTTTTATGTCGCAAGAGTACACTCTTAGAAATCGCTGTAGATTTAGCAGCACAGTACTGTAAAAACCTACAGTACAATACCATATTTCTTCATTACAGTAAAATACTTCATTTTATCTTGCATTGTGGGTAATTTTGATGAAGCGGGAATATTTTACAGTGTATTTTAGGCTTGCTGTAACCTGGCTGTAATATACTATGGCAATAATACAGACTCCTGATGTCAGTTACTCCGACAGAACACCAAACTGGCCCCAGATACTGAAGGAGAAGCCTTGCTAGCGGAGGATGTTTTAAAGTTTTGGTAAGTTTGGTTTATTTTATGTATTTCATGCTAACTTTTATCATAATGTTTCATGATTATACGCTCAAGTGTAACGTTACCACAACATTGTTCTTTTTATAGTGTGGGGTGCACTGGGCATCCTAACGTTGCGATATCCTCACACAGTTTCATTTTCTAGCTAAACTTGTGACTTTAGTGTGGATAGCAAGTGGCTATTCTCTGAACATATTGTTTTTTTTTCTCTGTACAAAATACACTTACATTTGTTCATACTAACTTACTTGTTACAGTTAACGTTACGTTAACATTACTCTAGCTAGCTAGTAAGTACGGGTTCTGCCCATTACTTTCCAGACTCCGTTAACATATTGCTCAATTTAAAAGATCTGGGTTCCCCTTTACACATATAGCTAGCTAGCTAATACTCCTATTTTATAACGTATGACTTTGTATGACTCCTAAAGAAAGGCTTTTCATTTCGGCTTGTATTTAACTTAAACAGCTACTCTGTAAACTAACTTTAAACTAAAATGAGATGATAAAGCGTTAGTGTTTGACATCCCGAAACAACGCCAGTCAGCACCCAGATAGCAATGAGTCGGCGGACCACTGGCGGTGCTCCAGAGGCAGTAGAAGCGTCAGAATGGCGTAATCGCAAACACGTTTGACGGCGCACCGCCGGGGGCAGCCGCTTTTTAAAAGCGGCAGCCACCTTCCTACCGCCTTCGTTCGGAGGCCGGCCCGTGGGCCACCCGCCATTCCGCCGCCGTTATACCAAAGGTGGCCCTTCTGCGGCCCGTCAGAGGCGAACGCTATTTTCGAGTGATCTGCCGCCGCTAATTGTATATATATATATTTATATATATTTATATTTAATATTTATAGCATGCAGTTTATCAAGAATAATGATTGATCAAACCAGACAAATTTCCATTTGGCGTTTTAATTCCACATTTCAAAGTACAGTAACTGTCATTGAAACAAGACGTGTCAGATCACTGAACTACACACACACACACACACACACACACACACACATATTATATATATATATATATATATACACATACATACATACATACTGAGGTAAAAACAGCCGTAGAACAGACCATTATAACTGCAATGCTGAATTGTGACACAAGGATTTACAAGTTCTATTTAAAAATAGAATAAAAGTTAAGCACTGTGACGGAACGAAAAAAGCAAATGTTAAAAACAGAGTAAGTAGAATATTTGGTGAAATAGGATTTCCAAGCTATTTTTAATAGAATAACAGTTAAGCACACTGATGGAATGAAAGATTTTTGGTACTAGTTAATGTGCAATATCAAGTAACAGGTATGAAATAGGATTTATAAACTATAATACCATTGTTAAGCACTGACGGAATGAAATAAGCCAATTCTAAAGTCACGTTAAGTAGAATATTTGGTACCAGAACAGATAATGTGCAGATATCAAGTATTAGAGGTATAATCTAGGATTTACAAGCTATATTTATAAACAGAATAGTTAAGCACTGTAACAATGAAATAAGCAGCAAATTGTATAGGAAGTAATTGAGATCTTTGGTATCAAAGAATGTGCAGGATACCAGGTAATATACATTTTGACATTAAATTTACACATGACAACAAGTGGGAACAAACACAATTAACAGCAGGAAATCTGGCTGTAGAGAACACAGCCAATCAGAATGTGTGGAGTGGTTGGGGTCTACGTGGGGTAGTGGGCTAAGAATTGCAGGACAGTCTAAGTAATGATAATCAGTCTTTCAAGCTTGACTACGGGATCTCCAGAATGAGGCAGCGCAAAATGGGCATATCTTCAGGGATCCCTCGTGCACCTGTATAAAGGACAAACAACCTCACCATCCCATATCCATCCAAGGCGCTGCCCTCAAGGCAGGGTCATGGGGAATAAAAAAAAAAGAAGAAGAAAAAATAATTTCCACAGTGAATAGTGTGGATTGGGTGAGTGTAGTCTGGCACTTCTGGCTTCTTGATGTTACTGACTGTAGGATAAAGAAAGTGTTCCAGTTGTCAGTGACGCAGGGGTAGGGCTGGGCGATATAGCTGAAAACTGTATCGCGATATATGAGTTTCATATCGGTCGATATTGATAATTATTGATATTTTTTATGACCTATTTAAAATAAGGACCAGGAGAAAAATATATTAAATTTAAACATTTTTATTTTAAACTTAACCTTCCTCTGATTATAATCCCCTCAGTTATAAAGCAGGAATGTCAACACAACCATGGAAAACACTCAAATAATTAAAATGTAAACATAGGTCTAAAATCACAATGAACACTTAACAATTATCTCTTAACATTAAGGTGCAAACTTAAAGAATAAGTAAGAAATGCTTCATAAAGTGTAATAAAATAGTTCAAAATGTTAAATATAATAAACCTGAGAAACTATTTTCTGCAGGTTTAGTGCTAGGTTGGTAACCTGGCTTCTGAACAGACATGTCTGCCTCCGTTATTTCTTTGTAGCGTTTAGTAAGGCGCTGATGCAGAGTACCTCCCCATGGTGGTCTGCTGCTTGTGCGGTGTAGCAGCTGCAGATGTTGTTGGACGTTGCTGGCAAATACGGCTGTGCTCCAAAGTGTGAGCGCGGCTAAGGTGGTAAAACAAGTTTGTGGTAGTACCAGTGTTGGTGGGGACGACGGTCTGACGACATTGGTCTATCTACGGTCACACTTATAAAATCCCCAAAAACTGCCATACTGACTTTTGTTTTATCAACAATTTCCTCGCTCGCTGCGGCACTCACTTTCCACTTATCACTCCACGCCGGTTCTGTTATTGAAGAACACGAGACAGTGATGTGGCGCAACCAAACTTGATACTGTTACATGATTGGCTGTTAGAGTGTCACTCCCTACGTTGCTAGGTTACCAGAGAGCGAGTGCATTTGTTCATGCAACCAAACTTGCTTCACAATCTCTGGTTTCTTCTGATGAAGAAAAACAAGTTATCGAACATTTTATCGACCGCATTTTCTATTGATATTGATTACGTGTCTATCGCGAGACATATCGTTATCGTTTTATCGCCCAGCCCTACGCAGGGGTGTCAGTAGTCAGCCTAGGTTTAAGGGGTCGGCTGTGGGTCCCTCTCAGCTGTGCGGCGCCTTTTTCCGCCTTCACGGTCAGATGCTCCTTTCAGGTAACGCGTAACATTAACCTGGACCGCCTCATCAGTGGCTCTCCAACAGACACATTGGCACTGAAATGTTGCTGCTACAGTACACATTAAAGCATGTTGCTTCCATTTTGTTGTCCATGCTACGCACAACATCGCCAAACTCTCCAAGACGTCGCAGCATTAGGGTCTGATCTGCACCTACAGGGGTTCCCAGAATAAAAGAATAAAGTAGTCAGTCCTGGTCCCTCAACTACTAAACTATGACATTTATATCTAGGTCTACTACATGTACAGGTGGCTCCAGTGGGAATTAAACCAACATGCATGTTCTCACCTGCTCGTGCATTGCTTTCCCTCAGGGCGTGGTTCTCCTCCCTCAGAGCTTGGTTTTCATTCTGGAGTCTCTGGAAATGTACATAAAATAAATAAATAAATACCATATTTCCTGGAAGAAAAAAAGACAGAACTTTCCATATCTAAGAGGGACATTTTTTATCTTTTACAAAGTTTAGCAGTAGAGATAACACACATCAGGTACTGATAAGAGAAATAAGGGTTGAAAGAAAATGATACATGTACACATACACTATATTATGTCTCGTATGACAGCTTCATCTCATTAGACACCACTGCATTCACATCTTTTGTGTAAAAAAAAAAAAAAAAGTTTTAAATCAGCATCAAATTCCATATGAACCAAGATAATTAAACTCACATAGACAATGTCTGATCCATCATTCAGGGAATGTCTGAACCAATGATAGCGCCAGGGCCTCTTTTATGTTTGTGGATGGCCTGTAAATGTAAAAAATCACTTTCAGTAAATAAACAAACAAGTGACATTACAGATTAAAATTTCCAGATATTTAAATATTTCCAGAAGTAAGATAATCTGAAAATATCAGAGACATTGAATTTCAAGGCACAAGTATCTGTAGTGGTGTGTGCAGTGAGCTTTGCACCCTGTTGGTTCTTGAACGCACCTTAACTAGACCAAACCCCCTCATTAGCTGAGCTTATATAAAGCACCTGTATCATTGTGGCTGCCTCTTGGCTTTGTCTCTGCCTGTTGGTTGCCACATGGGATCACCTCTTTCTTGTTTCAGAAGTGAACCTGTGTAGCCTTTGTACAATTGGGGTGAATGCTTGTTGAACTAGAAATAAACAGATCTTGGGGTGGAAGTCCCCAGGTGGCGTTGTCGGTTAGTTAGACTCGGGTGGCGGCTTCTCCCCTAGCGCCACCCACCTTGCCACATTCTGGCGTTGTTGGCAGGATTTCTGTAAAAGCAGAGACGTGTGTTTTTCTTTCCCCCCCTCCAGTTGGTGAATTTTCTTAATTCAGTATTTATAAATTTATATGAATTTGTCATTTTTTTTAAGTTAATGGGTTTGTTGAAGGCAAAACAGCAGTTGATCTTGTGAAGACCTGGATCTCCAGCAACAGACCTGTGATAACCGCTCCTGCTCTGGTTTACATCTTCACCATGGAGGAACTGAACCATTTGAAAGACTTGGTAGCTCAACTACAAACTGAGAACAGATTGCTGAAGGAATAAGAAGCTGCACCTGGTACTAGTACTGAAGTAAATGACTCTTTTCCTCACCCACCCTGTGCTGATGCTCCTGTAACTGAGCGTCTGGTCTATGTTCCCAGAGACAGAAAATGTCCAATGTTTAGAGGTAAAACTAGTCTCAGCATTGCAGAGTGGGTGGAGGAAGTTAAAGTATGTATGCGTAACCGCCACTTTTCCAGGGCTGACCAAGCACTGTTCATTTATGATCATTTGGAAGGTGAAGCTAGGGACGAGATAAAGTACAGACCTAGACTGGAAAGGGAGGATCCAGATAAAATCCTTGTCATATTGCAGGAGTTATATGGTTGTTCAAAATCTTATATGGTCTTACAGGAGGAATTCTTCTCAAGGAAGCAACAGGAGGGTGAGACATTGCAGGAATTTCCCCATGCTTTAATGTGTTTAATGGGCATGGATGTGACTAAGGCTCCTAATGGTCTCCCAAACTCTGATGTGTTACTGCGTGACCAATTTGTTGAACATGTGTGTGATTGTGCTCTACGCAGGGAATTGAAGCAGTTTGTTCGCCGCCAACCTAATGTCACCTTGCTTGAGGTCCGTAGTGACGCTATTAGGTGGGAGCAGGAGGGGATGCCGGGAGGTGCCAGGGGTAGGAGCCACTCTATTCCATCTGCTGCAGGTTTTCAGTTTGCAGTGGTGGGAGGTCCTCAATCTGTGTTAGGTAACCTAGACTCAAGGTCTGAGTTGGCAGAGTTGAAAGAAATGTTGAAACAGCAACAGGAGCAGCTAAACCAACTTAGCAGCAGTCTCATTGCCCTCCAGAATGCCCCAATGCCTTCTTCCCGTTATGGGAGGCAGACTGTCATTTGTAGAAGGTGCCAGAAACCTGGTCACTTTGCAAGGGAGTGTGATGGTGTTAGAGCTCAGGTACCAGCTCAGCAATCTTCCCGTGCTACTCCTACTACACATAATGATAGGCCATATCACCAGAATCAGCAATCGGGAAACTTTCACTCCCTGAACCGCTGAGCCAAAGTTCAGGTGGGGGCCTAGTTGGCTCAGGGTCAGACTCTGAGAAGACAGATTCTGTAGATTTGATGGCAGCCTGCCCACATGTTAACCATAGTAATGGGAGGGATTCCAGTTCCATGTTTAGTTGACACAGGATCGATGGTGTCTACCATTACTGAGACATTTTATTTCCAAAACTTTGAGCCCTGGGGTGAAGAGAAGCTCCGGTCATGTCATTGGTTACAGCTTAAAGCAGCTAATGGGCTGGACATACCCTATGTTGGCTACCTTGAGCTTGACGTTGAGCTTTGTAATAAGGTAGTTGCTATGCGTGGTGTGTTGGTTGTTAAGGACCCCCTGGTCAGTCTTCTTAGGCCCCAGGTGTTGTAGGCATGAACATTCTTAAAACCTGTTATATGGAGTTATTTGCACAACATGGCCCTGCTCTTTTTGATTTGCCCTCTGTCTCACAGGCCCCCAGCCTACTCCAACAAGCCCTGCAACAGTGTCACCAGGCCCAGGCAGATGCACCCCCTGACCGCTTAAGTTTAGTAATAGTTAAGGGTATGAGGGTTTTCAGAGTCCTTGGTGGTACCATGAAGCTGGTGCCGGCGACCTGCACCCAGCAGCACTCAGGTAACCATGCCTTGTTTGAACCCCCAAGTGCTGGGCTGCCTGCTGGCTTACTGGCGTCGCCAGCTATGGTTCACATCACAAGAGGTATAGTTTACATCCCTGTAGTTAGTGTAGGGGTAAATGATGTTGTGCTCTACTCACGCACTGCGATCGGTACCTTGAGTCATGCCCAGGTAGTGAGTCTGCCCTCAGGGGTCACGGAGGGTAAAGGACTAGTCTCAGCCACAGTTTCTTCCCAGACAGTCACTAACTTGGTGCAGGAAGCAATTAATTCCATTGATATGGCTGCCCTGTCAGAACAAGATCAGTGTCAGGTCAGGTCCTTGCTACAAAAGCATAGGGATGTGTTTTCAGCTCGTGAAGGAGACTTGGGTTGTACCAACCTGATCTCCCATGATATACCGCTGATTGATGAGACACCAGTACGACAGAGGTATAGACGTATCCCCCCTTCAGAATACGATGCTGTTAAAACTCACATTAACCAACTTCTTGAAGCACAGATTATCAGGGAGAGCTGTAGCCCCTTTGCATCACCCATTGTCTTGGTCAAAAAGAAAGATGGCAGCCTTCGGTTATGTGTGGACTACAGACTGCTAAATGGCAAGACACGAAAGGATGCCTTCCCCCTGCCACGAATTGAAGAGTCCCTCGACCTACTATCTGGGGCCTGTTGGTTCTCCACTCTGGATCTGGCTAGTGGGTATAATCAAGTGCCAGTAACAGAAAAGGACAAAATGAAAACTGCCTTCTGTACCCCATTTGGCCTGTTTGAATGGAACAGGATGCCATTTGGGCTTTGCAATGCCCCAAGCAGCTTCCAAAGACTAATAGAGAGGATATTTGGGGCTCAACATTGCCAGTCTTTGTTGTTGTATCTGGATGACGTTGTTGTATTCTCTTCTACTGTAGACCAACATATGGAACGGCTGGATGCGGTGTTGGAACGACTGCAGAAGGGGAAACCTCAAGGCCAAGCTAGAGAAGTGCTGTTTCTTCAAGAAGGTTGATTACTTGGGACATGTCATCTTCAAAGAAGGTGTGGCGACTGATCCACGCAAGATTGATGCTGTATCCAAGTGGCAGCGCCCCACTAAGGTCACAGAGTTGCAGTCATTCCTTGGCTTTGCCAGCTATTACAGGCGATTCGTCGATGGCTTTGCTAAGCTGGCAGCCCCTCTACATCGACTGGTTGCTGAACTAAAGGGCACAAAGACCCGGAGGCAGTCAGAGAAAAACTTGACGGCGGTATGGTCGGAGGAGTGCGAACACAGCTTTGAAAGCCTCAAACGCAAGCTTGTGGAAGCACCAGTGCTGGCCTATGCTAACTTCTCCTTGCCCTTTATCCTTGAGGTGGATGCCAGCCACAGTGGATTGGGAGCAGTTCTCTCCCAGGAACAAGATGGTAAGATCAGGCCCGTAGCGTATGCCAGCCGGGGCCTCAAGCCATCAGAACGAAATATAAACACTTACAGTTCCATGAAATTGGAGTTTCTGGCCCTTAGGTGGGCCATGACTGAGAAGTTCAGAGAATACCTGCTGGGGCAGAAATGTGTGGTATATACTGATAACAACCCTCTAAGTCACCTTTCAACAGCAAAGCTTGGTGCTGTGGAACAGCGCTGGGCATCAGAACTTGCTAACTTTGACTATGTCATAAAGTACAGGCCCGGTAAGAGTAATGACAATGCAGATGCCCTCTCTCCGCAACACCCCCAAATTACATCCCCCACTGACCATCTGACTCTTGGCACTCAAGTTCCTGAATCCATGCAGCAAGTTGGGAACCCAGTGCCTGAGGTAAAGCTAAATGCTATTTCTGTTTTCCCATGTCACACTCCCCCTAATCTTTATGTCTTGCATGAAGCAGATTCTACCATACATTACTTCCTTGGATTCTGGACCAGAAAGAAGAGACCAGATGCTATAGAAAGGCACAAGATGTCAAAGGAAGCCCTGGCATTGGTCAAGCAGTGGGATCGCATAGTGGAGCAAGATGGCGTGCTTTATCGTAAAGTCTTTTCCCCAGCTGGTGATGAGGTTCTCCAGCTGGTCTTGCCTTTGTTTCTGAAGAGTTAGGTCTTGCATCAACTGCACCATGAGCTTGGCCATTGGGGGTGGAACGAATTGTAAACTTGGTCAAGATGTTAAGCGCTGGTGCCAATACTGTGAAAGGTGTCAGGTAGCCAAGGACACCTAGCCGTCCACTCGTACATATATGGGCCATCTTCTTGCTGCGCGCCCAAACCAAATCCTGGCCGTGGACTTTACCTTGCTGGAGCCATCCAAGAATGGACAGGAGCATGTGCTTGTGATGACAGATGTCTTCTCAAAGTATACCCAGGCAGTTCCCACCTATGACCAGCGGGCTTCAACAGTGGCTAAAATACTGTTAAACGAGTGGTTCTGCAAATTTGGTGTACCCAGTCGTATCCACTCGGACCAGGGAAGAAATTTTGAGAGTGCACTGATCCAGCAGCTTTGCAGCTTGTACGGCATTGAAAAGTCCCATATTACTCCCTACCACCCTGCTGGGAATTGCCAGTGTGAACGATTTGATCGCACCTTTTACGTACGTTGCCCACAACGAAGAAAAGAGATTGGTCATCCTGTCTGCCTCAAGTAATCTTTTCATACAACACCACACCCCATCAATCTACTGGTGAGTCCCCTTTCTTCTTGATGTTTGGACAAGATCCCCTTTTACCTGTTGACTTTCTTCTAGGAAAGATCCAAGTCCCAGAAGCAGGCAGTACTCATGACTGGATTGTGGAGCACCAGGCCCGGCTCCAGACGGCATTTGAGGGAGCCACCAGGCACCTGCAAGCGACAGCCAACCGCCGAAAGGCAAATCATGATCAAAAGGTGAAGGACGCCCCCCTGCAGGATGGACAGCTGGTTTACCTCAAGGACATGGGAGTGAGAGGCCGCAGCAAAATAAAAGATGTTTGGCGCTCAGAGGTATATAGGGTTCTTAGAGCCCCCAAAGAAGGAGGATCTGTGTACACAATCGCTCCGGATGATCCTGGCAAAGCAAGGCATGTGCACCGCTCGCTTCTGAAAGGCCATCCTGGTCGTATGGACCTGAATGTGACCATGGAAGCTTGCAGCCAACAAGATGAAGAACCCTTTATTGGGGAGGAAGATTCATTCAATGGTGATTTGTGTGTGGTATGCCCTGAAATTATCCAGACTAATGTGCCTGTAAATCCTCTATGCCCACAGATTGACACTTCTTCACACACTGTCCAATCCCAACTGGCTCCTGCCACAGACGCCACAACTGAAGGGGCGATTAGGAGGACTAGCCGTCCCACAGCGGGCAAGCCCACAAACATTCACCATCTTCCCCAGGCAATGGGGAGCAAGGCGATTGGGGCTACTGTCTTCCAGATGCCTGTAGCTGAGACAGCTGTTTTTAGACCTTGGCAATGACTTAACTGTCGGGGCGACAATTCAAAAAAATGGGGGTGGATTGTAGTGGTGTGTGCAGTGAGCTTTGCACCCTGTTGGTTCTTGAACGCACCTTAACTAGACCAAACCCCCTCATTAGCTGAGCTTATATAAAGCACCTGTATCATTATGGCTGCCTCTTGGCTTTGTCTCTGCCTGTTGGTTGCCACATGGGATCATCTCTGTCTTGTTTCAGAAGTGAACCTGTGTAGCCTTTGTACAATTGGGGTGAATGCTTGTTGAACTAGAAATAAACAGATCTTGGGGTGGAAGTCCCCAGGTGGCGTTGTCGGTTAGGTAGACTCAGGTGGCGGCTTCTCCCCTAGCGCCACCCGCCTTGCCACATATCTTTAACTATAAGGGTTATATGGATATGCATACCCCACTGCTGAAGAAGTTGTGACTTTCACAAAATCTTCCACCGACACATTCAAGCCCCATTAAAGAAAAATGTTTAGGTATAGAGAGATTATGTCAGGGCAGTAAGAGTAAAATGCTCACCTCTAAAATTCTCTGTCAGCTCAGACAGCCGCCACTCAGTTAGCTTATCAGCGACAAAGCTGTCCATTCAAAATAACCTGGAGAAAACATAGCAATATAGCTAGGTTAGCAACAATTCGAAGACTTGACCCGCTTCTTTAGCTAACTCTCACTACTTCAACCAGTAGAGCACTGTATAATATGATAAGCACGGCACAGCTGGTAAACATTAGCTAGTCAATTATTGTGTTGCGTCGCGATAACCGCGGCTACATGCCAACCACAGAATTAGCTACCACGGCTAACGCTAGTCTCAACGTAGCAACTAGCTAAGCCATGGTCATCTATTTCAGCAAATGGTGCTAAACTAGCAACGGGGACATGGACACAGAAAAGTTTACATTACATCAACAGTGAAAATACTCGCTTACCTTGAATAGACTATGAAGTTGCACTGAAGAAGCACAGGCCAAAACGGATTGAGCGCGAAGCGACGGTTATTTCCAACGACAAAATTTTTTTTTGAAAATTCAAAATTCCAACAACTGCGGTGGAGGGGGGGCGTTCTTCTTCTACGGGGGTAGAAAGGGAAGGAGGTGTTTCTTCTTACTGTTCTTCTGAATTTCTGGCAGACTGATGTGTATGTTATAGGGGCAAGGGTTTAATATATGAACATATTTCTTCTATTTCTTAGTTAATATATCCATGTTTAGAGGGTGTGTCAATTTATTTATCCTACAAATGGTGATACTGTTTTATCATAATGTACACAACAAACAAATGTGATTGTTCATATTATAAACAGAGGTGGGTAGTAACGAGTTACATTTACTCCGTTACATTTACTTGAGTACGTTTTTGAAAAAATTATACTTCTAGGAGTAGTTTTAAATCACTATACTTTTTACTTTTACTTGAGTAGATTTGTGAAGAAGAAACTGTACTCTTACTGCGCTACATTAGGCTACAATGAGCTAGTTACTTTTCTTTTTACCTCTTTGGTATTCTACGTGTCATTGTTTGTATTCCCCCCGCGTTCGCCTCATTTTAATGTTTTATTTTGAAAGAGAGAGAGAGAGAGAGAGAGAGAGAGAGAGAGAAAGAAAGAGAGACTTCCGCCAAAGGCTCTACCACGTACGTGACTCTGTTCCACCAATCAAACGTAGTTGTGCAGTCTCGTCAGCTGGCAACAAAAAAATAGGCGACGCTGATGCGTAAATCAACGCTTATCAATATCACTTCCCCATCAGTCAGGACCAAGATCTGACCCTAATTACACTTGTCCTTTCCATAAACTGTCGTAATTAGGCTATTATTTCAGTTGCACTGCCAGTGGAAGCGATCGTGAGAGCAAATAAAAAATATAAAAAACATAATTCAAACCGCTGTGGCTCAAGAAGCAGAGAAATAGCCGATATGTAATTCCCTCCCATTCAAATCTATATATTTCATAAATATACCCATCAGGGAATGTTTACGGCGTTGTCGGTCTCTAAATGTTTTAACTTTTATGAGCGCACTCTTTCCCGTCTCTCTCTCTCTCTCTCACCTTTGTGATAAAGAAAACCCTCGGTTGAACCTGAAGTTAGCTCGTTAACCCCAAATCTTGCTTCGTAGTCCAGGCCTCTGGCCTCATAATGAACATGTTTACCTTAGTAAAAGTGCCAAACAGCAGCTCCATTAACTTGTTCTAGTTCTGCCTGCAGAGCCTTGTAAAAAAAAGTAGGTTTGGAAATTTGTGTTACTTGTGCTTATTTTTTATTTTTTTATTTTTATGTATTATTATTTTCTGGATTTTATTTTTTAAGTACTTGAATTTACCTGGATTATATTAATTTAAGCTATTTTGTAATTAATTAATTTTTATTTATTTTATTGATTGGATGAACTTTAATTTGCCTAAAGATGATTATTAGTTATTATTAGTATTTTTCTGATTGAATGCTTATCTTAAAAAATAAATAAGACGTTACTCAACAGTTACTCAGTACTTGAGTAGTTTTTTCACAGAGTACTTTTTTACTCTTACTCAAGTAATTATTTGGATGACTACTTTTTACTTTTACTTGAGTCATATTATTCTGAAGTAACAGTACAATGTTTGGCTACTCTACCCACCTCTGATTATAAACTATGTTGACATGACAATATAATAATAAAAAATACATTGAGAGAGAAAGAGAGAAAAAGCCAACCCTATAACCCAGAAAATGGTTACTCTGAAAAAATAACCCATGATTTTAAAATTTAATTTAAAATTTAATTTAAAATTTAATTTAAAATTTAATTTAAAATTTAATTTAAAATTTAATTTAAAATAATAATTTAAATTTTCAAAGCGGCTTGCCGCCAGCTGGCCGCGGTCCATTAGGCAACTGTTCGCCGGCGGCATCTCGCAAGAAATGGAAGTGACGTATTCGGCGGCAAACGTTTCATCCCCGCCAGCTATCTGGGCATGTCCGTACGGAGCTTTTACAACTTATTATTTCAATAAATTAGAGTTCTGCTTTGTGAAACATGATGCCGATTTTATCAGAATAACTTAGTGAATTACGAAAAGTCTGTTTGATTAGTTCATTTACAGAAATGACTGACAACGAGGCAAATAAAATCTTCATCTCGTTCACTGTCTGAGGCAAACGTCCATTAATATATCATTAAATTAAACAGAGCCGAGCTTTACCAGTAAACATCTACTCCTTCTAAAAGATCATTTATGTTTTCTTACGACTTATAAACATTCACTAACTCTTTCGGCGATCATGATTTAACATAATTTGGTTTTAACTTTAACTCCATGTAAAGTGATAAATGATGTTTCCCAGGTAACATTAATGTTCGTCTGCTTAATGTCGCAGTTTACACATTTTTATTACTACTGTTTTATTAAATCTGAGTTCTACAGAGTCAAAAATGACGCAGAATTTAACGGTAGCAGAATAACTAACTTATAAAGAAAAGGTATTTTTTGTCAGGTAACAACATCAGTACCTATTGTCTAATAACCAATAATGACATCCAAAATGAATCCACATTCATCACTATAGTCTACTCATGTTTCCTGGGACACTATAACAACTCTTTGCTTAATGTTGTTTTATCATGATGCAGATCACTGCAGCATAAGCAGACATGGAGGCACATCAGATGACCAGACAGACACCCCCACCCTCATTATGATGGTAAGTAAAATACAATCCCTTTATAATGGAATCCTGTCAGTTCCTTCCATTTGTGCATCAAAATAGTAATAATATACAGTATGTGTATGATTTCAGATTAAAATACTGTAGGTAACAGTTTTTTTTATTATTTCCAGGTGGATCTATTGAGGGAATTGTCCTCATGAGAGCTGAACAGCAGTGAAACCTTTGCAGCTGCCTGTTGCTGCTCTTTGTGGAAACATGTTGAAGGATATCAAAACTCTCACATTGGACTGAAAGTTGCTGCAGCTCTCTGGGCTGAACTCGCAGGAAAAATGTGAATGTCGTCGAAGACAGGAAAATGTTGAAAATTAAAAAAAATGTTTAAATAAAATTATTTTTTAAATTAAGAACATTTTTTGGATTGCCTTTTGATTTGTATTTGTTATTCTGAAGTATACCTTATTAGTAGTACAATATTAGTAGCTGGAGATTATTGTATAATATTATTTATAATAGTAATAATCAATAATATAGTAATTTTAACTGCATATTACAGTACAATACCATCAAATTACAAAATACCATAAAAATACAGTAAAATACTGTTTTGTACTTTTACAGTATTGTTTATATATACTGTAAATTGCATTACAGTACAGTTACAGTAGTTAGCTCTTACAGTAAGTAGTTACAGTAACTTACTGGCAACCGTGCTGCCTGTAATTTACTGTAAATATACAAGGAAATCGTTTAGAGTGGAACAACACTAGTTATAATGAAAGTGTTGAAACTTTTTTATTTTGTCTCAGCTGTTTTAGCTGCTGCAGCTCGCGCCTGGGCATGTCTGGGCATGTAACAGACAGTGTCTGTGTTTGTGTGTGTGCGCTGTGCAGTGGTGTGTGTTTGTGCCTGTGTGTTTGTGTGTGTGCGCTGTGCAGCGGTGTGTGTGTGTCTGTGTTTGTGCGCTGTGCGCAGGGCAGCTGTGTGTGTGTGTGTGTGTGTGTGTGTGTGTGTGTGTGTGTGTGTGTGTGTGTGTGTGTGAAATATGGGACCTGCTGTATCGTCTCCAATGTATTGTGTGAGTGGTTCCTCAACCAGTTAGCGTGCAGCCATATTTGGAAGAAAAGCTGTCATTCCAAATAGAGCCATTACACAGGGATGCATAAGGGCAAAAACAAAATAGCGCCTTGGCCATTTTCAGCCATCAATTTATGTAAAACGGCCCATATTTGAGCTTTATATAGTTGATTTCTCGCATAAAAAAGTCTCAGAAGGGAATTTAATAATGAAATATCAGTCAAACAATGTATAACTTTGCACTGTCTGAAATATGAGACCTGCTGTCTAGTCTCCAATGGATGTGTATGTGGTTCGCTCAAACTAATCAGCATGTAGCTCATCTAAATATTCATGAGCATACCATATTTGGAAGAAAAGCTCTTGTTCAAAATAGGACCCTATTCACAGGGTAGTTAAGGACCCATAAAATATTCAAGCAATTCTCAGCCCAACCAATATTACATACCCTATTAGGAGACCTTAAGGAACAGTGCAAAATACCCTATATAATCATTCTATCACCCCTTTAATGTTGCATGTTTATTGTCCAGGGAAGGAAGGAGATCCTTTAATTTTACCCTTTAAAGACATTTACTGTACAAATCTACCAAGTTTACTGAATCAAAACAATAATCAAAACTTATTAGGGGTAGACTCCTTCAGCATTTATGCTGATTTGGATTTGGTGTTAGGCATTGATTATGCACATAAGGAAATCCTAAAAAATATAATTATACATGGACAAATAAGATTCCCAGGACAAAACTTTGTTTTCTTCATATGTTTAAAACTTGAAAGTTAGGCTGTTTAGTACGGAGCCCCTAGGGAAAAAAAAAAATCTAAAGTTTAGTTTCATGTGCTCACACGAAACTTTCATGTGCGCACGCAAAACCTTTTCATGTGCGCACATGAAAGTTTCACGTGAGCACATGAACTAAACCTTAGATTTGTTTTCATGTGCGCCGCTTTGTAACCCATTTTGTGCTGTTATGAACAGTGCCAGTGCCACAGTCAGCAGCACTGCAGCAAAGAACTCCGGTTAGAAAGGATGGCGGCTAAAGATGAGTTTATATAGATGCCAAAACAACAGCCGGACATTCAAGGACATTCTAAAACAATAACGTGAAAAAGCTTAACGTGGTTTAATGCTACCTAAACAACGATCAATGATCACGAAATTTCTCTCTCATATTGCTCCTCATAACCACTGAAAACTGTCAAAAAATCTAACTAGAAATTTGGTGATCACTGATCGTTGTTTAGGTACATTAAATCATGTTAAGCTTTTTCCTACAGTAGCCTCAATGAAGCAGAAACGCTTAATGTCAGATAATGTCCATGATAATTGGACTTTGGGTTAGATTTTTTGACAGTTTTCAGTGGTTATGAGGAGCAATATGAGAGAGGAATTTGGCGATCGTTGTTTAGGTACATTAAACCATGTTAAGCTTTTTCACGTTAAGCGTTTTAGAGTGATCCTGTTCAGTTCTCGAATAATTAATCGAATATTCTCATTTCCTTTGTTTAATCCATTCTCCTTGCATTTTGTGTACATCCTCCTATATCCGTGAGTTGGCCAGATGTTTGTAACTGTTTATAAATGAAAGTAATTGCCCGATCCAAATTGCTGTATCCCTTGCGCCGGAACAGATTACAAGACTTTAAAATCCGTTTTAAATCTGTTTTTAAGACTTGCAAGCAAAGCAGCAATGTCCTTATAATGAAGACCTAGATTAAAATATAGTGCAACTAATTAACTGCACTGTGGTCATTCTCTAGCTGTCTCCAGTATGGCCCAGGCTACGGCTTTCATGTGCCCACACTAGTTTTGCGTGCTCACATGAAAGTTTCATGTGAGCACATGAAACTAAACTTTAGGTTGTGCTTGCGCACATGACAGATTCATGTGAGCACATGAAAGTTTCACGTGAGCACATGAAACTAAAGTTTAGATTTGTTTTGCTCGTGTCCCCTTAGGGGCTCCGTAGTTTAGTCATGATTGCTGCTAGGAAAACATTTCCTGCTACATAAATAAGTCAACCGCAAGCAGCTAAAGACCCACATACATAATGCTATATATGTAAATTAAGACAAAAACAGAGCTAAAAAGAGAATGAATACAATGCTAATTTTGCTGCATATGCAGTTCCTCAAAAGGCCACTTGAGGCTTGCTCCAAAAGCAACTTAAAATGCCCAATTTTACAGCAGAAATGACCATGTTTACAGCCAGTAACAAAAAAAACTGTTTTAGTCTCTATAGCTAAGTTCTGTAACTGTATGGGGAGGGGATTTTTTTTTTTTATATATATATACTCACTCACTCTTTAAATTATAAACCAGTATACCGACCCCTTGGGTCAGGAAAAGTCTCCCTGATCCTCGAGACACAACAGCTGGGAATCACCACTTTGTTCCGAACTCCAAGGCGACCATGCTGCCATAGCACAAATTGCCAGTAGGCTGTGTGTCTGTTATGTCTTTGTTCAACCCCGGGCTCCTGTGCATCATCAACTGCAAAGATATCATTCCAAGCAGCCCGGGCTAGCCTCAGAACACCCTCATCCAGGATGTAGTACTGCACGTAGGCCCTCCTATTAATGCAGTTATGTGGGGCCTGGCTGCAGCTAAGCCACTCTAGGTCAGTGTCCATTTCCCGGTAGTTGGTACAGGTACACCAGTGTAGTCCACCCCCATCAGGTACTTTTGGCCTCTCTGTGTCCTCATGCAAGGCCAGCACATCGAACATCAGTCCTGGGAGCCTCAACATGACCTTTTGGAGGATGTGGTCCTTCTCTTGCGCCCTCGGTCTGTATTTCTGTATTTATCCTGTACTTTAGAATCTGCGGTCTTTGTCTATCAGGGTCAATTTCCTTTCTTCTCCCTCTTCTGCTTCCCATCCCCCCTCTGCTTTTCTGCTTTGCCCCTGCACTGGTTGAGGGTGTAAAGTCAGATGAGGTAGGAGAGGAATCTTGAAATAAATGACAACAAACTTATTATGGTAACTGTATGAAGGTCAAACACTTTTCGTAATTTAGAACTTTAGTAGCTCAAAAAGCAAGAAGTAGCAACATAGAAGCTAACGGGGCAGTAAGGACATTTTGCCAACTATTCCAATAATGTTGCAATGCAGCCTCTAAAACGGTGTCACCTGTCTCTTTATGCCAATAAAATGCCCAAGATTTTGCAAATGACTATTACATGCTAAACTGTTAGGCAATAAGTTTTTATTTTTCATCCTTGTGTAACCCTATCTTGCTATTGCTAGACCGTTTCAAATTTACCGTTTCACACAATTTAAAAAAAAAAACCAAGCACTGTCATTCTTTCGTTTTTCTTCATTTCTGATAGGTTGCCCAGGTGCCAGAGGTCTGCAAGGACTTGACAATAAATGACAAACATGAGGCTTCTTCGAGATGAGCCAGATCTGCACAGAATCGATCACCGGCAATCGCCGCCCAATGCATGCCGGTTAGTTTTGTGTCCGACTTGATCTCGACTTGCTCTGACGTCATGCACACGTGGGCAACGATAACCTGACGAGACCAAGGCGGCCACACTTTTGAGACGCAGGTAGCGCAGTTGCTTTTCACCAACTGCAAGAGCCAGGCGGATGCAGGCAGACCCAGTGCATGCTGGGAAACGCCGGCCTCTCAGCTGATTGAACAGCTGATTGGTTCAGAATTGACTCAACATGATGACGTTTTATATAAACTTTTTATTGATTTTGAATTGGAGGGATTTTAACTGCGATTTGTCTAATTTAAAGGCTTATTCTGAACAGAACACATGTAGTGTGGCTGATAGTGATGTTTAGAAGTCAGAGAGACTAAATCTGTTCAGATCATGGATCATCTACAGTGTGTTGTTAATTAAAATCAGCAACAGATCGCATGTAGAGAATTTTGACAGCTACTCTGTCATAATAAAATCAACTGGAGACTGTGTAGGAGCTGATATATGGGTCTGATAACATTTTATTAAATCGGAATTGGACCACCAGTGTTTCTGTCACTTCCTGTTCAGCCTGAAGGCTGCTGGAAAAGGCTGGAAAACTGTCCGACTTGAGAGCGGATTTTTGTCACCGCCCCCGGCTGCTGCCGCTTGTTCTCGTCTACTTTACAGGCGTTCATCTCGAACGAGCCTAGTATATCCCACGGACCTACTCAGACCCCCGCAACCACACAGAAACGGAAACCAGGAATTGGCCTTTAGTCCTCCATCCGTGTCTACACCGGATTGTCATGAAGTTTGTGTTTACTTCCTGTTTTAGTTTTCAATACTCACCGTCTGTTTCAGGTCACTTGTATTCCCGTCTTTGTCTGCCTTCCCTCCTGTGTGATTACCCTCCCTTCCTTAATGTGTGCCACCTGTGTGTCATTGTCTCCACCCACCTCAGTGTACTTACCCTGTGTCCCTTGTCAGTTGCCAGATTGTTGTAGTACCTCGTGTCTCACTCTCCAGCGTTATTCCTATTGTCTCTTCCCTGTGTTTTTGTATGACCTCTTGCCTGCTTTTGACCACGTTTTTGCCTGCCGTTTTTGTACCATCGCCTGCACCTTTGTACAATAAACTCCATTACCTGTTACATCTGCTTTGAGTCGTGCTTTTGGGTCCACTGTGCTCCATGACATGGATGCATTCAGGCACAATACTGTCGCTCACTGTAACGTCACGTTTGTACATTAAGACACACAACAAACAAATAGACCTAAGATTGTTAAACATGAATGACTGAAGAAATGCTTGCAGCTGAAACACTTCCTGTAAGGCTTTACTCTTTTAAAAAAAAAGAAATGTAATGAAGAATAACCATTAGAGTGTTTTATAGTTGAGTATTTTTCTGTATATTTCTGTTATTTGAACTTGCCACAAACCATCACAGTTTGTATATTATGAGTTTCTCCAACAATTTATAAATGTTGTTCTTCCATATAAACATTATGTACACAAGTGATGATTCACACAAATGTTTTTCATTTGCGCACACACACACACACACACACACACACACACACACACACACTCACACACACACAGAGGGATGGACCATGAAGAAGCAGTTGGGAGATAAGAATAGAGTGGAGAGAAACAACTCCTCTGTATTTGATTTATCCCACAGAGACTGAGATAGTGGAACACTTCTAGTCTCTGTTTTGTGTGTGTGCTGTGGAGCGTTTATGTGCATCAGTGTTTTATGTGCTTCTGGTTGACTAACACAAGATGTACTGTCACGCACAATAGACAGGGAGACAGCAGTCTTGCGGAAGCCAGCCTTAACATTGTGTCCCACTTCAGGTTCCACCTCCTTCAAAGGTCTGAGTGTCTATATTAAATATATTACAACAGTTTCACAAAGTGTCTCTCTCTAAGAGCTCCTCCAAATGCTCAACAAATGCTGATATGCTAAACCAAGATGGTGAACATGGTAAACATTAGTGATGTCCAAATGAAGCTTTGTGAAGCATTTGCTTTATTTTCCGAGTCAGAGATAGAAACAGTATTTATGCAACCCAATCTTCGATTATTTAAATTTGAAACGATTTTAAAGGACAAAAATGTTGAAGAAGAGGCAGTGAAGTGACTTACTGACTCATGACTTCAGGATTACTAAAATCCTGCTACTAACCCACACCAGACCACGGGTGACCACAATTCACTGAATCTGCAGAATCATTTTTATGCATGCAAAAGCAGGCTCATGGTAAGTAAGGTGGTGTAGTTCGGAAAGGCTTGGATCAGTATGACGATAATATTCGCAGGAGGACTACAAAAATCTCAGAAATGGTCAAGCACATTAGCTCCTCTCATCCTCTATAAAAGCATCGGACACTTTCCTAATGTGCTGGGAGGACTGCTTTTTCAGAGGATAACAGATGTGCAGTTCCAGTTTAAGTGTAGTCATATTGGCATATGTTTACATGCACAGTAATGTCTCTATGGTAAGTACTGTGAGAATCGAAAGTCTGGCATGCTTTTTACACAACAGCTGTCCATAATAATCATGTTCAAGTGTCTCTCTAATAATTTCATTGATCTTACGTTTGACTTCTAGTATATTATTGATGAGAATCACCTATTAATCCAACCCAGTATGAACTATTTCTTTATTTAATTAAAATTAGAGTTTCATGTAAATGTAACACAAACTCATTATACACTCAAAATGTTTACACAATCTACTCTACTGTGTGCATGCCAGAGCTGTACTTGCTTTTTTCACCATGAGTTTGCGTAGACAACCGACTGCGTTGTGAACGGAATTGTTCACACTCCTCTTACTTCAAATCCTTATACACTGCCCACATCATTTATGAGCTTAATTGCACCTTCTGTACTGTATATGTAGTTTTTTTTGGTACAACACTTTGAAGTAACACAGGATAGACTTAAGAGCTGTTAGGCACATGCAACCATGCAGTTAAAGCTTTAGTGCGTAACTTTTTGTTATATTAATGAACGTCCGTTACATTCAAGCCATTGCCAAATTAATTTATACAAAGCTATTTAAGTCTATCAGCTCCTTAAAACTCTCTCTGTATTTCTCCATATGGCTATGTTTAGAAAATGGTGACGTCCGGGGACAGAAACTTGAGTGAAGATAATTACCTCTTCTGAAGAGTGCATCATGTTTTTTTAAGCTTCCGTGTCCTCCTTGGTTACAAGCAACTGCATGGAGGAGGGGTGGGGGTGGTGCGCAATCACGAAAGGCTTGTGTCATGTGGATGCAACTACAGAGTTGTTGTCATTACTTAGAATTCCTAATGGGGGAGACAGAAACTATGCACTATAGGTTTAAAGCAAGTACAGCGAACAAGCTCTACATCTATGAAAATAGCACAATCTGCCTGCATTTGCACTACAGCAAATGGTAGTCACATTTAATTTTTTTGTTGTTTGACTTGTCAAATTTGGCAGTAGCCCAGTAGAGATCCTGCATCAGGGGCACCAAAAAGTAACGTAGTCACCAGGGTTGGGGAGTTATGGAAAACAAGTAACAGGATAATTTGAAATACTAAATATGAGTAACTGTATTCAAGTATTTCGATAAATTATTTAATTTGCAAGATCTAATGGAATACGTTACAAATTACATTTTAGGTCATGTATTCAGTAATGTGTAGTAGCTTACATTTTAAAAATAATCCTCCCAACACTGCTAGTGACCTTTATACTTCCACTTCTACATTCCCTAACAGGACAAACATCTGTTTTTGTAACTTGACCTTACCGCTCCACCATTTGATTAGAAAATGCTGAGACTATAAAGGCTATCTTTCTTTCTTCTTCCTTTTTTAACAGACAATGGGTCCAATATTTTTGGTCCAGCAAGAGCCTTGGTGCAAAGGCTGCAGACTAAATGTTGATGAAGTGTCTCAAACCAATACAGTTATGGCACTGAGCCTGAATGCAGCTGCCAACTCTGCTTCCAGTTAGAAAAACTAATCACAAAAACTTGTGTTTTCCTTCTTCATTTGACCTTTTGTCCAGAAAGGAAGGTAATAAGAACAAATCCTTTTAAAATAAATAGTGTGTAAGCACTTTGGCTTTGCTACAGAAATTTAAGAATGAAACAGAAATAGTGAGGTGGGGTGAAGAAGTGAGGAAAACAACAAATTTCAAGTTTAGTTTATATATGGAGCACATCTACACAAAGTGTACAGTGGTAATAAAATATAAACTACGCACAAATAGGAGATTTGTGTTTGGTAGATTATTTCTTTGTTGTAACATTCTTGCCAATAAATCTTATACCATTTGAAAGCCTGATTATTTCCCTTTTAAATGGTGACACATTTGTAAGGAGCAAGCATTTGTGGGATAAGCAGCAGAACTGAGTATGTGAAAAATTGGCCAAATCTTCTCTGACAAGGCCAAACAGTTTTTCTTTGTTGACTCTTGTTTGCTGGAGCTGCTCCCCCCGCGACCCGACACCGGATAAGCGGACGAAGATGGATGGATGGATGGACTCTTGTTTGGTGTTGTTTGGTGATTGAAGTCTGAAGTAAAAAGACATATTAGTTTATCGAGATGAAATTCTGCACACAGCGGCAATCCCATATCTCCACAGTCTGGCACCAAACTCTATCCTCCAAGATGACAATATCGTCCCCACAGAGCAGGGTTTGTCAGAGACTACCTACAAAATTGGGGAGTGGAGAGGATGAAATGGCCTGCCAGCATTCTTGACCTCAATCCCATTGAACACTTGTGGGATCAGCTTGGGCGTGCTGTTCGTGCCAGAGTGACCAACACAACTACGTTGGCGGATTTGCGACAAATGCTGATTAAAGAATGGGACGCCATCCCACAGCAGTGTGTGACCAGGCTGGTGACCAGCATAAGAAGGAGGTGCCAGGCTGTTGTGGCTCTGTATAGTTCTTCCACATGCTACTGACGTTCCTGTTTGTTAAATGAATAAATTGTGAAATTACCAATATGTTTTGTTACGTCAGACCAAACAAAAGTCAACAAAGAAAAGCAGTTTGGAATTTTCAGAGATTTGGTACATTTTTCACGGGCACAACCCACATACTCAGCTCTGCTCCTCATCCCACAAATGCATGTTCCTTGCAAATGTGGCACTATTTAAAAGTGAAATAATCAGGCTTTCCAATGGTATAAGATTTATTGGCAAGAAGCATTGTTACAACAAAGAAATAATCTACCAAACACAAATTTCCTAACTTTATGTGCGTAATTTTACTATTTTTATTATTTATATTTTATTACCACTGTACAGCACTTTGTGTAGATGTGCTCTATATATAAACTAAACTTGAAACACATCCTCATAAGACATAGTAAAGGCGTGAGTGATAGACGTCATGACCCAATCAGGCATTAAAACATTGGCGTCAGTGTTTCCAAAGGTCTTTGTTTGCGACTGTTGAGACTGCAAGAAGTGGGTTCAGAAGTGTTTTCAAATTTCTCTGGTTTAGGGGCTCTGAAATGTCCGAGCAGTGTGAATGCGAGGTGTAAATGTAGCAACAGATATTGGTTTAAAAACCAAAACGTAGCAATGTAAATGTAGCCTAAGAGCTTTGAAAACAAACAGGAGGATCTCTGTATAGAACTGGAATCCAGTGCAGGGTAGCCAGGAGGAGGGGGATGTGGGCTCTTTTCCTGGTACCAGTGATCAGCCTAGCAGTGGCGTTCTGAATGAGTTTCAGGCGCGACTGGGTAATACCGGAATAGAGGGAGTTGCAGTAGTCGATCCTTGAGGCACTAATTGAGAGAACAACTTGTACTAGGACCTTTGAGAGGAAGGGTAACTTGGAGATGGATCTGTAGTTGAACAGTATTCCGCATCAAGGCTCTATGAATAGACGAGTGGGGAGAATGTCGAGGGGGAAGGTGGCAACTTAATTTCTCAGCAAAGTTTCTCCAGGACAGAGGCACAAGAGATGGGTTGGAATATATAAAAGAGCAAACTGGATCTGGTTAATATGTGTGTACTAGTGTCCCTGCCAGCTCTACTCAAATGTATGCTATTTTGATTATTTATATATATTGATTATGTTTTAGAATATTTGCTATATTTATGGTCAAGATGATAACTAATGACCACAAGACACTAATTAGGATAGGAAAATCAACTCACCACTGTGTGAATTCTTCTCCTGTTGTTGATTTAGCTGACTGGCCGGCCAAGGTTTTCAAATGTAAACATCAAAGAAAATACTAGTAAACCATGTTGGATCGTTGCACGTGAACTACTAGTGATCATGATGCTGCACTCATTGTTGCTGAAAACGTCAATCATCCTAACCTTAAGAAGGTTAAGCCTTACTTCCATCAACATATTGACTGTGTCAGAAGGGGAATAAACATTCTTCATCACTGCTATACGCCATTCAAAACGGCAATGGAGAATCGCTACCCACTTAAGCACCACTGTCTACCAATTTGCAAATGCGCATTAGTCTTAACCTCAGTTCATTTTTGATTTCCAAGGGATGTTATCAACTGTGCAGACCACATTGCCTCTTCACACAATTGAACAGGACTACAACCAATCAGAGTGACCGAGAAATAGGCAATGCAGTAACAGAATTTTGGTACATCACTTGATCTGGATCATCACTGACTACTTTGACAGTTTTAGCAGAGTTTTTGTGAGCCTGGTGCGTTGCGCTAGACAGAGAATGCAAGTTATGTCCAGTATCTACGCTCAAGCATGACGCTCCTCTGTCAGTCATCGTTTCAAACCCGCCCCATATGAGATACATGGTTGTAATTGGCCCATCCAGGTTCTAAACATTTACATCTTAGTATGTAGGTCTGGTGTCTAGAGTGTACTTATGAATAGTTTACTTGTTATGCAATAGTACAGTGCTTTCGTCTCTCTCACACACACACACACACACACACACACACACACACACACACACACACACACACACACACACACACACACACACACACACTCAGCACTTCAATATGAACAGATGCAGTGCAGCACAAAAGGCCTGTGTGATTCTACTGTCATCTTCTAATTAATACATGAATGTGTTTGTGTGTATAATCCGAGTCATGTGTGCTTCACTGACTGCACTGTTTAGCTCCCCAAACAAACACTAAACAAAGTGCTTCCATTAAAGCACTCTGTACAAGCTGACATTTATATGGAACATGTCGTCTGCTCTCTGTCTTTGTCTTAGCTGATGTTTCTGTCTCTCTGCAGAGACTCTTGTCATCTTTGTGTTGGAAGGTTCTCAGACGTGTCATAGTCCTTTTTATTTTATTTATTTTTTATTTAACCTTTATTTATCCACGTAAGTCGATTGAGAACAAATTCTCATTTGCCACGACGACCTGTCACATTCACACAGTTACACATTCATACCTGGAAGCTGCCCAGTACAATCACAGTTGGGGGGTTAAGGGCTTTGCTCAAGAGCATCTCAGTGGTGATGAAGAGGGAGGGACAAGCGCTGCTCATTCACCTTCCCCACCCAGATTTTTATCCTGTCGGTCTGGGGATTGAACTGGTACTTCTTTAACCTTTAGGCCACCGCTGCCTTCAGGGGACTAGACACACCACACAGCAGATCCTTAGCTGTTGGACCACGCCTGCTGTTTGTTTTTAAAAGTCTGATTTGGCTGTTTTATCAGAACTTAAATTGCCCATGTTTCATTGTTTTATTTACTCTCTAGTCTTTCAACTAGTTATCGGACCGAATGGATCAAACTTTTGATAGTGAATCGAATCATTTCATGGGTTTTGTGATGCTCAAAAAAATGTATCCACTGATTTACAGACGTTTCTTTCATGTCTCTTTTTCTAAGTCAATGGAGGAAAAGTATTTTTGAGCCCCATGGCATCACGTAACGGATGAGGATGTTGCAATTGTACTGTTTGGCCGCTATGTGAAATTGGCTTCAAAGCCAGGCAGAATTCCTGGGGCCCTGGTAGTTTGTCTGTTTAAATCGCACTTGTGTTTCCCTGGAGAGTGTTACCATGATTAGGTGCAGTGTAGAGACAATAACCCAAAGAAGGAATTTGGTACAAAAAAGAAGCTGGGTTTAGATTAATCCACAGGTGCAGTTTAAAACACAATTCACAGCAAGGTGGTTTAAGAGAAAGCTGGATTTTGTTCCAGATGTCTTTAACAGTTATAAGTATTTTTGCTGGCAAATGTTGACCTGCATTTGTGGTTAAAGCAGCCATGTAACTAATGAGATTAGAAATGGATTAATTCCATTTGAATGTCAGCATGCCAATGCCAGGCCCTAGCACTGAGCCAACTAAATGGAATGCAGCCATCATTAATGCTATTAAATAGACATGTGTTTCTTCCTGTAAGTATTTCTGCTGTGAAAACTGCCTATTTGCAGCACAAATTGTAGCTGACATACAGTAGTGTTAACGGACTGAATAAGTGGGGCCAATTAAAAATAATGAGCTGTTTGTGTTTCATCCATGTCAGATACTCATATGATGAGGCCTTATCATAGCTAAACATAATATTATCACTTTTCTATGTATTTGCTAGGACACCCAAGAAAGCAGCAGCATTGACACTGAGTTGATTATACTTTTAAAGTCAATTGAGTTGATCGTTCAGCTCAAATTCAATTTCCTGCTACAAAAGAAATAATAAAGCGTGAAACCTGTTATAGAATGTGATATTAGTTGTGTGAAGAAAGCAGAAGATACTGTATGTTGTACCGTATGTTATTATACAACAGGGCTGCATGAACAACTTATTTTAATTAACATACCACATTCATGGTCTTAACAGTTGACTTTCCATTATTTGGAAAGCATTCATCCATGGTGTAGAAAAGAGGTATTTACAGAAACAAGATTAAAAGGCTACAGTTGGTAAATAAACTCCACAGCCGGTTCAGTTTTCGTATTAAAGGCTCACAGTTTGCTGGGTGGAGAAATACCATTAATAAGTACCAACTAGAGATGCAGGATAGACCAGCTGGTGACCGGAATTGGCCAGTTTTCACGTGCTCGGCCATGACTGGTGACCGGCAGGTCAGTCTGACATATGCCGATTTCATGCCGGTCAATGCTACAATTAACTGACAACATAAGTTATATGAGTTACAGTTCTCAAGGACACACACAGCACAGTCTCTTTTTCCTTTTGTCTTTCTCTCAACTTTTCCGCCGTGTGTACACGCTCGCGGTGTGAAATATATATATATATATATATATATTTATACACTCAAAACCTACATTAAAAACGTACTAATCTTCCCCTCGTTTAGTTTGTTGCTAAACTGTGTGTAAAATTAGTGGTGACATTTATGTTTTCAGGTAACGTTACTGTTGACATTCAAACAGGCCTGCGTGTGTGTTTTGAGAAATATCTTTATACTGCAAGGCTATATTTATTATATTAAGTTGGATATTGGATGTGAAAAGAAGGAAATGGTTCTAACATTGTACTCTATGGGCCCTATCTTGCACTCAGCGCAATTGCCTTTGTACACCGACGCATGTATCATTCCTATTTTGCACCCGACGCACAGCAGACTTTTCCCTCCACAGACGCACGTCGGTAAATTAGGGAATGTATTTGCGCTCCCGGGGGTGGTTCAGCGAAAAGAGGAGGCGTGTTCAGGCGCAAAAGTTCCCTGGTGCTATTTTGCAGTTTCAGAAAACAATGAAAAACCTGAAAAACCTGGTCTAAAGTCAGTGTCGCTAGTCTAAAGTCAGTTGCGCGTTATTCAGATGCTATTTTAGGGGCGCATGCTTGGCCATAATGTAGCGTGAAAAAGAAAAATATTACTGAAAATGCGCTTTAGGTGTTTCAGGAGGCACTTACAGTACAGGACAGTACAGTCCTCAAAAAGTCGCTGCATTCTTTGTGGCTTGTTTTGTTTTACACAACATTTCCATGAATCATGGATGTGTTGATGACATAAATGAGGAAATACTAGAGGACTTAAGGAGACGTATATATATATATATATATATATATATATATATATATATATATATATATCTATATATATACAGTGAGGAAAATAAGTATTTGAACACCCTGCTATTTTGCACGCCTTGACATGTGCTGGTTTAAGCAGGGGAACCTTCCGTGCCATGCATGATTTCAAACCATGACGTCTTAGTGTATTACCAACAGTAACCTTGGAAACGGTGGTCCCAGCTCTTTTCAGGTCATTGACCAGCTCCTCCCGTGTAGTTCTGGGCTGATTTCTCACCTTTCTTAGGATCATTGAGACCCCACGAGGTGAGATCTTGCATGGAGCCCCAGTCTGAGGGAGATTGATAGTCATGTTTAGCTTCTTCCATTTTATAATGATTGCTCCCAACAGTGGACCTTTTTTCACCAAGCTGCTTGGCAATTTCCCCGTAGCCCTTTCCAGCCTTGTGGAGGTGTACAATTTTGTCTCTAGTGTCTTTGGACAGCTCTTTGGTCTTGGCCATGTTAGTAGTTGGATTCTTACTGATTGTATGGGGTGGACAGGTGTCTTTATTTTTTATTATATGGAGTAGAGGTGGACATTTTAAAGGCAGACTAACAGGTCTTTGAGGGTCAGAATTCTAGCTGATAGACAGGTGTTCAAATACTTATTTGCAGCTGTATCATACAAATAAATAGTTAAAAAATCATATATTGTGATTTCTGGATTTGTTTTTTTTAGATTATGTCTCTCACAGTGGACATGCACCTACAATGACAATTTCAGACCCCTCCATGATTCTCGCACATGTAGGGAACCTCGTGAATTAACCTGCAACATGTCAGCTGTTTGGAAATTCTTCAGCATGTATGCAGAAGATAACAAGTTTGCAATATGCAACACCTGCAAGAAAAAAGTAGGGCATGGAGGGACGACACCAAAAACCAAAATCACATTTTTTTTGTTGGATATTGGATGTGAAAAGAAGGGAATGGTTCTAACATTGCACTTTAGATGTGTGTGAATTTCCCACACCAGGAGTAATATACAGTTCTATTTTATAGTGATCCATTATCTGTTCAAAAAATATTCTATGTTCTGTGCAAATTTGTGTGTGCTGTAAAGCGGTTAGAACATTTTTTATCGGAATCGGCTAAAATCAGTATCGGCTGGCCTAACTCAAAGAAAATCGGAAATCGGAATTGGAATTGGCAAGTTGTAATTGGTGCATCTCTACTACCAACATTTGAAGTTTTCAGAGTTCACTTGGGAATCACAGCCAACATGACAACTTCCTCAGTTGAAAAAACAGCTGACCAATCAGAGTTTTGTACGCAGGATTACGAATAGCAATGGTCATCTTTCTGTGTCACAATAAAGCATGCATGAAGAATAGTGACAAAAAAATCACCACAAAAATGGCAACTTACAGAAATAACAGCTCTAAAAACACTACTGATCATTGTGAAACATTTTTCAAAGTCAATTGCGCAACTGCTACTCCGTCTGTATTAACTGAAACTGATGTGGGTGAGACAGTTTTTAGTTTTCAGTTAACTGAATAAATATAACAGGGCTTTCCAAACAATGGAAAAACAAATTGAGATTTCCTTTTTGGTTTCTAGTTTAAATTTTCTGGGGATGTGGGAGGTGTTGGAGAGAGGGACTCAGTATTTCTAAAATCCTGGCTATAGTTCAGGCATATTATGTACTTATTTTGCAGCCACTTGTATTGCTGTAGGCAGGTGTGTGCATTAGGGCTGTTGGAACGAATTCCGAAAGTCGAATATAATTTGAATAGTAAAAAAAAAAATTGATACTATTCAAATGCTGAAATTACTAATGCTAATGTGATTTTTTTTTATATAGACTGGCTAACGTTAGGTAATCTCCCTCTTCTCATGTCACGTCTAATGAACAATAAGTTACAGGAGTGAGAAACACAAGGCATTGTGAGCTAACGTTACATACCGAGTTAGTACAGGGGGGAATGACAGGCTGTGGCTGGAAATCGGAAGGATGGGAAATAGTTTTAACATGACTTTACTGAACCAAAATGCTTATGTTATCAATAGTTAGCTTGTTCTGGTTTCCTAACTGCAACGTAAGTTATAGGAGCTTAGCTGGGAGCTTCATGGAGACAGCTTAAGTTTATGTTAGCTGCCCTACAGTTGTCAGAGTTAGCTTTGACTTCATATATTACCTTCTAACAGCTGTAGTCTTAGTAATGTGACAATCTGAAAGAAACAGGTTGCTTATAAATCACTAAAATAGTAGTGAAAGCACCATTTGGCTTAGTTATCAATAGGGTTGGGTACCTTTCGCATCTGAACCAATACCACTACCAATACCTGGATTTTGGTTCCGGTACCCAACGGTACTTTTTTCGGTACTTTCCCTCTGTAATTACTTACTTTTTTTTTATATATATATATTAAAAAAAAACTATTTACTTAGAACATTGTTATTTATTTAGAATATTTTACACTGACAGAAATTAAACAAAAATAAAACCCCTCCCTCTCTCCTCCCAAACCTGTCCCTACAACCTATTAAATTGAATAATTATACATTTCCTACTTACTGTAACTTTTATTGTTGTATTTGTATGTTAATCATGACCATTTTTAATTGCTCTTTAATGTTTCATGTAAAGCACTTTGAATTGCCTTGTTGCTGAAAGGTGCTGTAGAAATAAAGTTGCCTTGCCTTTCAACCTCAGCCTGTCAGTCATTCCCCAGGCCATAGAAACCACTGTTGTGCCTGCTCGTGTTATAGGAAGTGTAACGTCAACAGCACCGCGACCGCTTTCGGCTCGCCATTATCATATCACGGTGAAAGGTGCCTGCATGAAGTTTTGAAAAACTGTAACCACACTTGAAACCACTTTATCGGCATTGCCGTGACTGTGACTTCAAAAAAACTGCAGAGCCAACATTGCTCCGTCCTCACCTCTGCACGCGCGCGTGTCGGACCTCTGCTCTCTGTTAACGTGCAGAGAGGACAGATAAACTTGCGCTTACTCTCAGGTACCGAAATTTGGCACCGTTTGATTTCACGTGAATCAATACTCGGTAGTACCGACGTGATTCGGTTATCAATGCCATTAGCATTTTGGCTAAAACTATTGTGTTTATGAAAAATTGTTTCGGCTGTGCTTTCTAACAAGATGTCATTGTGCTAACCAAGCAACGTTAGCCTTTACAACAGAGCCACTTCAATACACTTGTTAAATGTTTCATTACAGAGTTCTCTTTTGACTTGTGTTTGTTGCTGTGTGCGTTATGGAATATAGCTAATGTAAACAGAAAGCAGCGTGCCAGAAATAAAATGTGCCATGACGTAGGTCCCCTTCAAGGCTAATGTTCGAAGTCCCTCTAGTGGACAGAACGTGTAACAACAACCACATGCTTATATTGGCATTGACAATGCACAAGGCTGAGTAGTGTAGTACATATTTATAACAAGCTGAATTTGAACATTAAATATTTGAATATTATTTGAATATTAAAAAAATGACAAATTAAATTTGAATGGTATTATAGAGGAAGACTGACAGCTTAGTGTGCATCACATAGCCCATGGAGCTATGTCCGTGGGCTGGTTAAGATTAACGTAGAGTGAATTGTCTGGCATGACATACTGCATCTAGTCTGCTTCAAAGATTAAAAATGTAATAAATATTTTACCATAAAGTCATACAGACTTGTCAGTATTTAACATGTACATACGAGAGCTTTTAAATCATATATGGAGCTGAGGGAAGGCGCTGTGGCAGCTCAATGACTCAGGAATGGTGATGTTGATTTGAACCCAGCTCCTGACTAGAGATGGTCCGATACCATTTTTTGCTTCCCGATACCGATTCCAATACCTGAACTTGCATATCGGCCGATACCGAGTACCGATCCGATACCAGTGGGTCATATATTTTATTATGTTTTAACAACTGTATACTACTATCCCTGTATAGATGTGATATGATATAACAGCTGTACACTACTATCCCTGTATGGATGTGATATGATATAACAGCTATATACTAAAATCCCCGTATGGATGTGATATGATTTCTATCTTTGTTGTCTGTCTGGCTCAGGTTAAACTCTTTGTAAAATATGAACAAACACAAACAATGAATGTCGTACAACTTTCTTTTATTCTCCAGTTTGACAGTCGGTTATAACGGAAAAAGAACATAAATAAACTACTTTAACGTAGATTTTCTTTAGGGCTTTATTACGTGGTATCGGATCGGTGCATAAACTCCAGTACTTCCCGATACCGATACCAGCGTTTTAGGCAGTATCGGAGCCGATACCGATACTGGTATCGGTATCGGAACATCTCTACTCCTGACCTTTGTTGCATCCCCTCACTGTGTCTCCCTCTGCACAGTCTAATTAAGCCAATATCTGGCAAAACATTCATCTTGTGCCTACAGATTTGGTGTTGTTTATTACAGGGAGAGACGTCTGCAGCTAATACGGCTAATTACTGTATCTTTTGTCAGTGAATAGTTTGTGTATCCCAACAGCTGCCATGATGTTTGCCAGTGCACCATAATAGCTCCGGCTGTTTCTAATGGAGCTGAAAGTGTCAACAGGCTTCAGCCACAGATGCTGATAATTATTGTTCTCCGGTAGCAACTGTATCAACACACAGAGATACACTGACAGATAGTAAAGTTTGTACGTACACACTAGGGCGATTCCAGGATTTTTAAGTAGGGTGGCACAGGGGGGGGCAATTATCAGTCAGCGGGGCCCCAGGGGATTTTATCCGAAAATCTGCTTAGAAATATAGGAAATATTGGATAGGCTAATGTTTCTACGTCTAAACTGTCCCCCAAATTACAACAAAGTACACAGTTGCCATACAATGTGTGTTTAAAATATATATCCACTTACCAAATGGAAAGGCAGCGGTTGGCAGAACAGGCAGCAAAGTGACAGTAGTCTGATCCAATGGAAATCAAATTTGTCAGATTGACAGCACTATAGCCCACTGGATCGGGGGGGTACCAGGGAGGGGAGCAATCATATTTCGGGGGCCCTATTCAATTACGTATAAACAAATGTGTGTAGCTTGCTACGAAAACACAAACTTCTGCATATCTTGGCCGAATTAAAGCAAAAACTTTAGATTCTTGTTTGACACGAGGCTCTGGAACAAATTTGGTGAAGATTGGCCGCTACAAATACGAAAATTTTATATCTCATGAAGGGCTCATCCGATTTTTATGAACGTTGGAGAGAATTATCTAGGGCCACTCCTGAGGCCACGCCTACAATGGTGTACTGATTGCTCATAGTGGGCGTGGCCTATTACACCAAAAAATATATTGGTGCCATTAGAACATATGTATAAAATTAATGTAAATGGGAAGTTAGCATTTTCAATTTACTACAGACCTTGCAGCTGCCGCGTTGCGATATATCCTGACATTTGCCTCGCCGCCGTCATGCTTTGGGTTCCACTTTCGCAGACTCCGCGGGTGGTCGGGGGTGACTCATGCCAAGGAGGCTTGGACATTGTCATAACTGCTTGCAGTGCTAGTTTATCAATATATTGATAGAATTAACGGCCGAGCATCTCTACCAACTGAGCTGCAGACAGCCAATGCAGATGGACCTAATGTAAGATTGCTCTTTTGCATCCCTTTGCTGAAGTAAAAATTATTTTGTTCAATTCAGTATAAACATTCATGGTCACTGACAATGTAGTTCATTTATTATTTGTTTTTAACAAATAATAATCCTCCTACTTAAAATGGCTTCCTGTAGCAATTTAGGTGTGTCTGTCTGATAAATTCAGCTGGGTCCTCCGAGTTGAGCAAAGACAGGCCATTATGTCACTCTTCAAGGAATTTGAGTGTGGGTCTTGGGAATTATCTTTCTGTTCCGTGTTGCAATGAACACAAAGGTAGTGTGTTACTCGTCCAGAGAGGTGAAGAACTGCTAATTAAAAGTACAAACGTTTGACTGAATAGATTGTCTTTTGTAGCAACTCTAGTTGCAGTTGAAGACAACGGTGAAACATTGTGCAAGCCTTTTATCTGCTGGGTGAAGTTGCAGGAACTCCCCACAATATCTGTGAGTCTTAAAACCTAAAGGGGACACAAGGTTAGACCTGCAACTTCTGGAGTTTTTTTGGCCAGGTGCTCCAAGCTGTGTCTCTGCAAGCAGGCCAATTACTTTGTTAGGGGAGGCCATATGTTTGCAGAGTTATCTTTGTTTAAAGAGTCCACATGGTAAGGTTCTAACATGGTCAAATCCATATTTTGTTATAGTTTGTTACTAAGCTCCAATAATTGAGTAATAAAGTACACACATATGAGTAGTATCTGGGAGGTCCGTGTATCATCCGATCATTTGTTTTTGTTTTCACATATGAAAACGAAAAAACGAGAAAACAACTCCTTTTTCCGTTTTTCCGTTTTTTTAGAAAAACTAAAAAACGAAATTATGACTTGATTTTTGGTATCCCGTTCTTGCACGGAAATCAGAAAAACCACTTGATATTCCGATTTTCCCCTGTCGGTGGTGCTAAATCTGATTGGCAGGATATGCATTCATTGTTTTTCAAATTAAGAGTTTACCCACACTGTATTTGTTAGCTTGTAAAATTAATAGTTTATATGTAAAATTAGTAGTCTATATGCATGCTTTTTGTCACCCAATTATTTGGCTTAACTGACTGAAAAAAATCTATTGTAAAATAGCCTAAATGTAAACATGTTCAACAAAAGGCACGATCTGTTTTTGTAGGAGAGGGGAAGACCCATCTCATTGTTTAATCCTGTTGTGTTCAAAGTCATGTTAAACAATATTTTGTTCCCAGTCAAAAATAGATAGATAGATAGATAGATAGATAGATAGATAGATAGATAGATAGATAGATAGATAGATAGATAGATAGATAGATAGATACTTTATTGATCCCAAAGGGGAAATTCAAGGTCCCAGTAGCTTAAGACATCACACACAACATACACATACATCACAAACAGGATCATAAAAAAGTAAATCCAAATGAATAGCATGGACAATAAAATAAAAAAAATACTAAATAAATAAAAAAATAATAATACTAAATAAATTTTAAAATAAAAAATCCACATGAATGTACTAAGGGATGTATAAGCATGAGATGCTTGCAGTGATAGGGCAGGGACTGACCCTGTGATTCAGTATGATAGTGTGTGTCATGGTGGTAGTGCAAATTGGTCCAATAGTGCAAGGATAAAGTCTAGAGACCAGCATTAAATATGGACAATATAAGAGATCAAAAGTCAATATTAGAGGTTTGAAGTAATAAGGTTACAGCCATTGTTCATGTATTAAGTTATGTTAGACCTCAGTCCAAGCAGGAGGAGGGAGGGAGGGATTGTGCATATATGAGCTAATATAGCCAGTAAACAGTGTAAACAGTGGGCCAGTGGACAGTCAGTACATAACTGTTATTATAGGAGGTAGTGGAAGTGGTGGAGAGGGAGGAGAGGCAGACAAACTACGCAGAGAAGTCTCTCTCTCCTCTTCTTTTTAGTGAAGCATTGTAGAGTTGTATGGCCCTGGGGACAAATTACTTTATCAGTCTGTCATGACTGACAAAATGACCGTTCCATTAATACTCATCATACAAATTTAAATTATACATTTATTTTTTGTTTTAGATGTTTTTATTAACTTAAATTCTTATGAATAATACAATTGTTTTGTCTATTTGTTATTAATGGTCTGTATGCCTCATTGATCTGAGCTTACACATCTCGTTGTGTTGGGCTCGCGTGGAACAGGGCTCAGTCCCTGTGCGATTTGTACCACGCATGCGTTGAAACACTTTTTAATTAAATCTTTCTTATACAATAGTCATACAAACAATCACGACTAATAACCATAGACTGTATATTATTAATGCAATGAAGTGTAAACGTACATAAGTGTCCTTTCGAAGACGGAATGACAGTTCTTCCAACCACCACTGCTGTATACCACTATAGTAGCTACATGCTACCGGCAGTAAACACGTCATCTTAGCTGGCAGTGTTGTTAAATTCTTCTCAAAATTGCACAGGGACTGAGCCCTTTTCCACGCGAGCCCAACACAGTGCAACTTTTTCCTGAATGCAGATAGTTTATCATGTACCAAAAAGACATGGCACTCCTTTCCATAGATCATTTCATTATTTTTAATATTTTTTAGATATTTCCCTGCTTTTTTCACACCTACTACGCTAACCTTTTCTCTAGTCTCTCTATTTCCAAAGTGACAGATAAAATCTCTTACTTTTGACCCAAACAGGTGTTACTTTATGTGAATGTATACATTTTGAAATGGTTTCCTAACAAATGTCCTTGGTAACTTTGGCCCAAAGTAATCTGTGATAAACAGTATACTATGTTTCATCAGATTATTTATTATCATCAAAATAATCCAGCAATTATGTTTTTTAGTACTCGATCGAATTTAAGATGTGTAAGCTCAGATCAATGAGGCATACAGGCCATAAATAACAAATAGACAAAACAATTGTATTATTCATAAGAATTTAAGTTAATAAAAACATCTAAAACAAAAAATAAATGTATTATTTAAATTTGTATGATAAGTATTAATGGAACGGTCATTTTGTCAGTCATGACAGACTGAGAAAGTAATTTGTCCCCAGGGCCATACAACTACAATGCTTCACTAAAGAGAAGAAGAGAGAGAGACTTCTCTACATAGTCTGTCTGCCTCTCCTCCCTCTCCACCACTTCCACTACCTCCTTTAATAACAGTTATGTACTGACTGTCCACTGGCCCACTGTTTACTGTTTACACTGTTTACTGGCTATATTAGCCCATATATGCACAATCCCTCCCTCCCTCCTCCCGCCATCCTGGACTGAGGTCTAACATAACTTAATACATGAACAATGGCTGTAACCCTATTACTTCAAACTTCTAATATTGACTTTTGATCTCTTATATTGTCCATATTTAATGCTGGTCTCTAGACTTTATCCTTGCACTATTGGACCTATTTGCACTACCACCATGACACACACTCTCATACTGAATCACAGGGTCAGTCCCTGCCCTATCACTGCAAGCGTCTCATGCTTATACATCCCTTAGTACATTCATGTGGATTTTTTATTTTTTTATTTATTTAGTATTATTATTTTTTTATTTATTTTGTATTTTTTTATTTTATTGTCCATGCTATTCATGTGGAGTTACTATTTTAATGATCCTGTTTGTGATGTATGTGTATGTTGTGTGTGATGTCTTAAGCTACGGGGACCTTGAATTTCCCCTTGGGGATCAATAAAGTATCTGTCTATCTATCTATCTATCTATCTATCTATCTATCTATCTATCTATATATATATCTATCTATCTATCTATCTATCTATTTTTACTGGGAACAAAAAATTGTTTAACATGACTTTGAACACAACAGGATTAAACAATGAGATGGGTCTTCCCCTCTCCTACAAAAACAGATCGTGCCTTTTGTCTGTCAATGCGTGAATATGTTTACATTTAGGCTATTTTACAATATATTTTTTCAGTCAGTTAAGCCAAATAATTGGGTGACAAAAAACATGCATATAAACTATTAATTTTACATATAGACTATTAATTTTACAGGCTAACAAATACAGTGTGGATAAACTCTTCATTTAAAAAACAATGAATGCATATCCTGCCAATCAGATTTAGCACCACCCACAGGGGAAAATCGGAATATCAAGTGGTTTTTTTGATTTCCGTGTAAGAACGGGAAAACCAAAAATCAAGTCATAATTTTGTTTTTTTGTTTTTTTCTAAAAAAATGGAAAAAGGAGTTGTTTTCTACTTTTTTTGTTTTCATATGTGAAAACAAAAACAAATGATCGGATGATACAAGAACCCTGGGTCAGTGTATCTTTTGGTCATTCAATTTTCATTTCATAAACAGAAATTAAAAAACGAAATGGTTATTTGATTTTCGTTTTAAAATACTGTTAATATTGCTGTGAAGTTAGGCTGCTTTTCCTTTTCGTCAGTTTAGTTTTGCATTCTAAGTTTAGTCAGTTTCTGGTTCAAACCATTTTTTTCAGTTACACAAGGCCTAAACAAGTACTGATTATAAGGCTAATAACTCAGCAACCACCAAGTAGCAATTTTGCAGAGTTATTGCATCATGATTGTTTCTGTAGTTTCTGGCTGTTCAGTCAGCTTTTACGGGAAGTTCATATTGTTATGAATGTCACTGTCAAGCTGACTTTAGTCAAGTTTCTATCCGAATGTAGCATAAATTTTGACCAAAATGCCATTAATGTATGTATTTGTGAACCATTTTCTTTATTTTCTGAGCCCACAACTTATGTTCAACAAAGAGTTGAAAGCACACTGAATTGCCATTCCTTGAGTCTTTTTCTTTAAATCAAGAGCGCCATTTAGTGGGCTCAGAAAATAAAGAAAATGGTTTACGAAGCTTCATGAGGCTTTATTTGGCCATCACTAGTTTCAAACCAGTACTGTCACTAATATTAGTATATTTAAATATGTTTTATGTGTATCTCCCTGTGACAGATGCATCTTGTGTAACTCCTCCTACTGTTAGACAGACAAGCTAGCGGGGCAATTTCTAACTTTTTGGGGACCATAAAAAGGGCCTTTTTCTTAAGAAAGACAGCACTGTTGTTGCCAACTTGGGCTTTGTTTGTGGTTTGACTGAGTCACTTCTAGACATTAATCTTTAGATGAATTTAAATAAAAAGTTTGATGATTGATCATATAATCATTTTCAAAATATTCAAAACTGTTACTGTGTTATTCCTGTTCAAAAGGCAGCAATATGGATTGTGGTGGCACCTGGATCGTGTTTGCAACTGCTGCCGTGGTCCTGCTCAATGCCCTGCTATGCCCTGCACTACTATTAATATTTTTATTATTTAGTCATAATTACCTAATTATCTCTATTGTTACTATGACACTATTCATCATGCCAACTGCTATAAATATGAATCATATTTGTATATTGTGTATTGTGTATCAGTGTCTCTGTGTCCCAACCGGCAGCAGCAGATGGCCGCCCACCAAGAGCTACGGTCTGCCTGTGGTTTCTGCCTGTTTAAAGGTCCCATGGCATAAAAATTTCACTTTATGAGGTTTTTTAACATTAATATGTGTTCCCCCAGCCTGCCTATGGTCCCCAATTGGCTTGAAATGGTGATAGGTGTAAACCGAGCCCTGGGTATCCTGCTCTACCTTTGAGAAAATGAAAGCTCAGATGAGCCGTTCTGGAATCTTGCTTGTTATGAGGTCATAACAAGCAAGGTTACCTCCCGTTTCTCTGCTTTGCCCGCCCAGAGAATTTGGCCAACCCATGGGAGAGAGACATCATGGCTTTCAAACGAGAAAAGTGGCAGTTGGTCAAGGCCACACCCCCACCCTCCACCTTGCCCCTCCCTCTCTCCTCCTCAATAGCTACAGACACAGAAATGGCACATCCTAAGGAAAGGTCATTGTGGGACTGGCTCTAGTGGCTGTAATTCTGCACCAAAGCTGAATTTTGGGAAAGAGACTTCAGATATAGTATTAGGGGACCACTGAGGCCTATATAAAAGCATCCAAAGAGCACCATGTCATGGGACCTTTAAGAGAAGTTTTTCCTTGCTGCTGTCCCACCAATGCTTGCTCTTGGGGGGGATTGTTGAGTCTCTGTAAAATAATAGTGTGGTCTAGATCTACTTTATCTATAAAGTGTTTGAGATTAATTCTGTTATGATTTGACTCTATAAATAAAATGTAATTGAAACTGAATCAATACCGATTAATCATCAATAATACTTTAATCAACAAACCCCAATTGTCCAACTACAACTACAAGCATAAAGGCAAATGGGCAAGTACACAGCTTACAAATATCAAACTTATCTATTTACAGAATAAAATCCTCCTACTTGAGATGGCGATTTAGGTGTGTCTGTCTGATAAATTCAGCAGGGTCCTCCGAGTTGAGCAGGCCATTATGTCCCTCTTCAAGGAATTTGAGTGTGGCTCTTGGGAATTATCTTTCTGTTCCGTGTTGCAATGAACACAAAGGTAGTGTGTTACTCGTCCAGAGAGGTGAAGAACTGCTAATTAAAAGTACAAACGTTTGACTGAATATATTGTCTTTTGTAGCATCTGTAGTTGCAGTTGAAGACAAGGGTGAAACATTGTGCAACCCTTTTATCTGCTGGGTGAAGTTGCACAAACCTAAAGAGGACACAAGGTTAGACCTGCAACTTCTGGAGTTTTTTTGGCCAGGTGCTCCAAGCTGTGCCTCTCTTATCTTTGTTAAAGAGTCCACATGGTAAGGTTCTAACATGGTCAAATCCATATTTTGTTATAGTTTGTTACCAAGCTCCAATAATTGAGTAATAAAGTACACACATATGAGTAGTATCTGGGTCAGTGTATATTTTGTCATTCAATTTTCATTTCATAAACAGAAATTAAAAAACGAAATGGTTATTTGATTTTCGTTTTATAATACAAAATCTGAAATTGAAATACAAGACATTTTTTCCTTTTCATGGTAAAAAGGGGATGAGAGAAATTTAAAATATGCTTTGATTTTCATTTTCTATTTCATATAACAAAAAATAGAATCACTCGAAAGACCACCGGTGCTGGGTCTAATATTAGCTGCTGCCTGCTGCCATTTTCTTCAAGTAGCAGCTAGCTAGCAGCTAGCCATCAGCCCGTTGTGACCATAGGTTGTAACCAAGGGGGTAAGCGAGCGTATGGCAAGCGTAGCTCCTATGGCGCCATTTTGATGCTAACAAGCACTCACCCCCCTTTAGCATTCCATTGACTGCCATTCATTTTGACGTCACTTTGACAGTGAATAACTTTACATCTGAAGCGTTTAAAGATTCTATTTGTCCATTGTTTATTTCTAAAGAAACATGACAATGTATAAAAGGCTCCATTACCTTGTATCTCATGTTATGGCTCCTTAACAGACGTTTTTGTAAAAATAGGCTAACGATTGTGTCATAAATACGCATAGTATTTGTCGCATAGTAGAATAATTACCGTATAGTACAGGAGAAGCTCGCAAGCAGTTTCAACTTACATTAGCTGTTTAAGTTTAATTACTAATGTTAACTAGCATGTTAGTTAACAATAATTAGCCTGTGCCTATGTTATCTCCTTACATATACCTACCCTCTCTGTCTCTGCAAGATTCGGAATGATTGAGATTTCTCTTGGCACAGCTACCAGAAGACTTACAACTTTCAGAACGGTTGCTCACGTGACATCTACATCTTCAAGCTCAGTTTGAGGCTGCGCAGTAACGCTCAGCTTTTCACCGGGAAAGTGCTTCTAATATCCTTCACTGGTCTCCGTCCTGAGCAACGGGATCTATTGGTCCATTCTATATACTGTCTATGGTTGTAACGCTGGTCCCCGGTGCTGACTGATTCTGGTCAGCATGCAAAGCTTGTGTGACCCGCACTAGCTAACATTAGCTGGGTATCAGACAAATCTGCCGAGCTCGTGTTTTATTCATGGGTGTATTAAGGTTTTATTTCCTTTGGCAGATAGTGATATGGTTTAATGCACTATTCCAGGGAGGCTAGCTAGTTGCTTTTAGTCTGAGTCTGTAAGATAACCAAACTTAATGTAAATATAACATGCAAATAGGGAAATAAATTTGTAACGTTACATATAAAATAAAGTCCCCTGAAATAAATAAAAGTAAAACATATGTATTACTATTGAACTATATTGACTAATTTATGTATTTATATGTATTGCCTCATTTATTCATTTCAGGATGTATTTCATAGTCATAATTATGTATATTTATGTAAAGAGGTGCAAAAAAAACGGACGATCAGTCGCTCAGGAAGTTGGAGTAGGTTTCCCTCAACTGCAGAATCAGACACTGCAAAGCGGAAGCTAACTTCAGCGTTCTGTCAGATGAGTCCATACAGTCTATGGTCACATCATGTTTGAGCCATTTTCAGTGCAAAACCTCATATTTCTTGCAGAAAATCCCTGTGAGATTTCTGGGACCAAGCAGTTAGGCAAGAGGAGTCACAAGAGGATTTCAAAAAAGGTGTTTTTATTTTACCCACAAAATCATTACAACAAAATAGAGATAAAGTTTGGGCCCTTAAAAGAGGTCAAACAAACAGACCGAACTTAAGCTCTGAACATAACAAACTCAAAAATACAACTGACTAAGGGGACTTATATACTGGCAGACCAGGTTTGACACCCAGGGGAAGACTAACAATAACACTAATACATAAACTACAAATAACAACAACAAAAAAACTAAACACTTATTCCAAAATAAATGTAATCTTAATTAACATTAACCAAATAAATGTACAAAATACAATACAAATAAAAACTCAAAACTCAAATATCAAAACAAAAAAACAACAGTTGAAAAACGAGCAGTTTTCCAATTAATTTTAATATGTATGGACATTGGAAAAACGGGAAAACAAAGCTCATAGTTTTGCTTTTTCGTTTTTGGTTTGAAATGAAAAACGAAATATCCACCCGTTTTTTCGTTTTTGGTTTAATTCGAAAATGATTCAATTATACTTTAGTACCCTGACCTGAGTAATCCAAAGTTTTGCCTGTGCTGAAAGCAACACTGGTACACTCACTGGCGCTGCTGCCTTGGAAATGACAACATCCGGTCTCAGAATATAAAAAAGGCCTTTTTTCATTTCTGTTTTCGAGTGATTTTATTTTTTGTTATATGAAATAGAAAATGAAAATCAAAGCATATTTTAAATTTCTCTCATTCCCTTTTGACCATGAAAAGGAAAAAGACCTTTGTATTTCAATTTTCAAATGTTGTATTTTAAAACAAAAATCAAATAACCATTAGTTTATCAAAGGAAAATTGAATGACCAAAACACACACCTATCTGCTTGCTAACCAGCATATTTTTTCAGAGGAAACCCATCATCAAAGAAAGAAAGTAAACACAATATGAAAGTATCTGATAAAGACTACCATGCCGTGGGATTGCCATCCTCTCCATTTCCCTTAGCTTCCTCTTCAGCAGTCCCCAAACATTTTATCACAATCAGCCACGAGACATTGAGTGTGCTCTTTGATGCTTTGGTAATCCCACCGAGGATAATGACAAACATGTAGAGTGGTTGAGCTGTGTGACGTTCTTACACACACAGTCCTCGTGTTCACTAATCCTGGTTTTGCATGTGTACTAGAGCTGTCAGTCTTGCTCTATAATACCATTAGAATTTCATTTGTTATTTTTTTTAATATTAGAATAATATTTTAATATTTAAGGCTCAGCCTGTTCTTAATATGTACTACACTACTCAGGCATATGCATTGTCAATGCCACTATTCACCATTTGGTTGTTGTTATACGTTCTGTCCACTAGAGGGACTTCCAACATCAGCCTGGCCTTGAAGGGGACCTACGTCATGACGCATTGTATTTCTAGCACGGCGCTCTCTGTATACATTATTTTCCACCATACACAGCGACAAACCAAAAAATCAACAGAGAACTCTGTAATAAAACATTATGTAACAAGTGTATTGAAGCGGCTCTGTTGTGAAGGTTAACGTTGCTCGGTTAGCACAATTACATCATGTTAGAAAGCACAGCCGAAACAATTTGTCATAAACTAAGTAATTTGTTGACTGAAAAAGATTGTTCCTCCTAGATTTTTGTTTCCTGCTATTTGCAATCTAATTGGAGACGAACAGCCAATCAGAACTCACCTTTTGATTGTGCGATTGGTTGTTTTTGTGGCACACTTGTAACGCTGTGAAAATCTGAGCGAGCGTGTCTAGAGTTGAGCGCGCAGAGAAGACGTTGATAGCGAGCGAGACATGACCGGAGCAGCAGCGTCTACCTGCGAGCAGAGAAAGACATGCAAATACATTTATTGTGCACGAAATAGGTTTTTGTTTACTCAAACTAAATTATTTTTTGTGACTGTAAATTTCTGTTCAAAATGCAATGTAATGTGCTTGCAAAATATAGTTCTCTGTGCTCAAAACATACAATTACTCGCTCAGGAATGTGACACATATATAACGCCATATCACTCTCACTCACGCAACATGACATGAGAAGAGGGAGATTAGCTAACCTTAGTCAACCTATTTATATATATATAAAAAAAAAATTACATTCGAATAGTATTGATTTTTTTAAATTTTCAAATTATATTCGACTTTCGGAATTTGTTCCAGCAGCCCTAATATGTACTGAATAAAGCATGTTGGGAAGCATGGAGTTGTCTCAAAGGGAGTATGCACAGGTACGGAGGAGAAAGACAATCATGTAAACACTGTCCCCAGTGCATTATGGATTTTGTTTTTAGAGAATTTTTTTCAGATGTTCAGTACTTCCAGGCTAACTTGAGATACACAAAGTTTTAAAAGCAGTTTATTGGGTGATCTCTAGCACACCGTTCAGAGTGTGGGCTTCATGTATAATGAGTCCTTGCCAGCAGCCTGGGTCATCAAACCTGTGGCCCTTTTCTCTGTGCCATCACCTTCCCTGTGTATCTGCACATTTTAATGCATTAAAAAGCCTGAAAAATTATCTTTAAAAAACCCAATAAAAAGCTATTTATCTTTCAAAGTGACTGTCGAGGAGAGTTCCTGAAGTCTCTTAAAGTTCTGACAGGCTGTAGTCTGCTTTTCCATTGTTCTTCACACATTTCATTTCTTTACTTTTTTGTCTTTGTTTCACCATCTGTGTATTATTTAGTTGAACTCAATGTTTTTCATTCAAAAGGTGCTAGAAACCCAGGTGTTTACTTGGCAAAAAAGGTTTGACCTTCAATACTAATTTCCAGGATTAAGTTTTGTATGGCATTTTCTGTAAAAAAGAAAAAAGGTTCTGTCTCAAATTTGCCATTCCTCCTTCAATAAATACATACATAAGTCAAGATTCAAGAATAAATATTTCATGTTGACTGAAGATAACAAAAGATAATACCCTCCTTTAACATCTTTCCATGTCTACACAGAGAGGGTGTGTTATTAGTTTGTAATGGGTAATTGAAGACAAAAAAACATTTTGTTATACCCCAAATCCTGCTACTGGATATGTACTAATCTGGATCAACAGAAGCAGATATCCAGGATAAAGCCTGATCTCACAAGCCCACGCTTGGATTGACGGCACCCCTTCATTCTTCCATCCTCTTAAAAAATAATCTGTCTGGCTATCATTAAACTAGTCTGGACCCAGCTTCTTATGTGCTTATCTATACCATTTAGGATTGACCCATTTCTCAGAACAAATAATCTTGGGCTGAATGGAACCTGGGTCCCTGCAATCCAACACAGGTTATTTTACCTTGTGGTTAATCCAGTTCAGCCTGTTTAAACTCCTATAAGGAAATTAAAAAAAAACCCTGCTGAGGTTAGGTTGTTAATGTTATATAATGTAACTAATAACTTATTGTTTCCTGCTCTGTATGGTGCCTTCTGTCTGTGTCACTCTCTCCCCCTTCTTCTACTCTCACAGGATTTCATCCTCATTCAGCTTATTTTTTATATTAGATATTTATGGGTACGTCTTTGATGTTTTTATTCGTCTGCGTCACTCTGAAATCTGAACTTTAATTTGAACCAATCCGGTCCTCGTGCATCACAGAGGAAGGGCAGACAGAGAGAGAGACAGTGAGAGAAAGTAAAAGCTGTGTCAAGCAAAGGGTGCAGTGGCATTATTATAAAAAAAAGCTAAGACCAAGAAAAAAATGAAAGGAGGGAAGTTAGTAAAGAAACAGAGTCACAGAGTCCTGCCCTGAGACTGTTAGAACCAATTACAGCCCAGCTAATTGGACTTGTTTTGGAGATAGGATAGTATTTTTGTCCAATTCAAAGATAGTGAGAGGGACAGGTACATTGATTTGACATACAAAAGAGAGAGAGAGAGAGAGAGAGAGAGAGAGAGAGAGATTTGACCATGTGGTAACCAAAGCCCTGCATGTTTTTAGCCGAGCTAGCAGTGTGGCTCTAGAGTCAACAATAGTCATGTTTCCATCTAATTGTCAAGCGAATTTTAAGCAAACTTTTAAAATGTCACAAAAAAGTTTCATCACAAGTGGACGTTACGCATGGTTGTAGATTGCAAACCGGCTTGCTAAATCAAAGAGTTTAGAAGCTAAGTTCTTTGACTAAATGGAGAGAGGTAGCGTTGTACAAGTTGGCCACCTGTGCAGAATACAGGGTTGTGGCAGATACGCGGTGTGCAAGGCTATGCAATTCAAGCTGTTGAACCAATTCGTCAATTTACCCGACGTGACTGAGGCACAGGCAATAGCGCACCGCAACTGCACTACGCACCTTGTGCCACAAGCGCACTGAATGGGACCCATTTCCCGATCCTTCCCCTATCCGATGGATACCGGGACTATAGTCCTGTGAGTTACATGTTTACTAGGTCACAACTTATTCGGCAAAGCTGTTTCCATCTCCCATTTTGCGCATTAACTCTTTTTCGAAAAAGGCAAAAACCACCTCAAGTGAGCGTAAAAACGTTTTTGCGAATTAAAGTACGTTTTTTTTAATTCTGCCGTTTCCACCAACATTTTCTAATGCACTACTTTGTTCCAGAGTGAAATATCTGAAAAGAATATTTGATGGAGTGCGTGAAATTTGGTACAGACACCTAAGATCCCTACCGGATGAATCCTAATGACTTTGTCGATCCCCTGATATTTGATGTAGGCAATAGCAGATTACATACAGTGGTCGTTAAAAAACATTTATAATTCTACAGATCTACTTGGTGGATTGGTTTAAAGTTTTGTACAGACATTCATGGTTCGTAGACATTGAACCCTACTGACTTTGGTGTTGTATTACACCAAGTAATAATTCCATTGAGTATCATTTGGGAACAATCCAAATTTCTACTTACCCAGTGTATTTTAAGTAAATTTCAGCCAAATAACTCAAATGTACATCAACTAAATTACTGCCGATTGACCATAGCATACAGTTGTTTCCTTGAATGTGCAATTTTACCATTACTGACACCTATAAATGGAGACATCATGTTCAGTTTGATAGATTATATATTGTATGCCAGTTTTAATTATCTGTGAGTTGAGTCGGAATGAATGGAAACCACTGCCAGTCTGGAGGGTAAGAAGGAACACATTAAAAAATGCCATACACCAAAGTATACTTTGGAAATTGGTTGGCAGTTATTTACAATATTTGTAATCGGCAAAGATGGGCTACAATAAAAAAATATATAAATAATTTTAAAAAAATCCTATCAATCAAATATTAATCATATCTCTCAAACTATTTTTCACAATTTCACCCTAATACAGTGTCTAGATATTCCATAATAAGTAAGGGTCTTAACTAACTGAGAGAAAGCTTTTTAAAGTATTTATGAAGGTTTTTGAAGTGCATTCTTACCCTCCTCTGTTTCAGTGGAGAACAAGGACAAGAGGGAGGGCTGAGAGAAACAGGAAAAGTAAAGGAGTTGGCAGTGGCCTCAGCTAACAGTACAGGCGTGTCAATAAGACGTTACACATGATGCAAAGTGACAGTGAGCTGTGGTTATATTTAGCGTAGAAAACAAGCACCAGAATACGAGCATAAATCAGGACTGAACTTAATCTGAAAAACAGCTGCATCGTTCAATATGATTGGTGTGCAGTTTTTGGATGGCGACTTAATTATGTTTTGTCAAAGTTCAGACTTTTGAGGTGCATATCCAGGAAGTGACTAAGCATCTAATTATGCACAGAGCAGGCAGAGAGCTGCTCTCACCACCTGACTGATTTGAATAGGCCAACAAACTGATGTATATGTGTGTAACCGAGAGAGGACAGAATGCATCTAACAAAAACGGGTATGTATTAACATTTCTCTAGAGAGAAGAAACAGAGGAAGAGCGCTGGATCCTTTCCTTTAATCAATTACAATGGTAATTAACAGCAGATAAGCAGTCTGATGGAACCCGTTCAGTCCAATTATACATGGTAATGGCCTCCAGTCCTGTTGTGCTTCACTTATTTATTTTACTATCTGCCTCTCAAAATTATACATTTGTGATTGTTACTGTTTTCTGTGTCTGGGAAATTGATTTATCATTTAGGGAAAAGCCATAAGCATATAAAGAGATTGTCTCCCACCCACAAAGCATTTCACTGTGGAGCGTGGGGATGAATAGAAAGCAAGAAGAGCTGTTGTTTGGGGCTTTCTGGACAAAGAAGATGACAATGAAACAAAGGACAAACCAAATATTCTTGGCTTGTGACTTCAATTGTACATAACTGCATTACTTTATTGCATTTCACTGCCATTGTTGCTGTATTCTGCAACTCTGAAGTCAAAGAAAGGAAGGTACAGAGACTTGTCTTATGACTGGTCACTCCCAGAATATGTGCCAGTGGTTGGCTTCCTGAAGCCCACACTATTTTAATAAATAAAGTCTTATTTTGCTCCTTCACTATGAATCACTTACACTTGAATATGTGTTACAAAGTTATAGATGTTTGGAAGTACAGTAGTTTTTCTTACTATTTCAGGCAGCTATTGGTTTCCATAATTTGTAATTTGTAGTCAATGTGCTTGAACATTTTCCAAACCACAGGAATGATCTTTGATTACTGACTAAAATATCTTTATGGGAATTAGATTTTTCACAGTGTAATACAAGTCAGTGGGATTCCTAACTATGTCATTAAAATGGCTTGTGCAGCTTTTTAAATCCAGTAATGTTTCCTCATTATCTTGTTTGATGAGTTACAGTAATTTAAAAGCTTTTGGCCCTGAAAGTGTGTGTAGGTGTGTGTACGTGTGATTACACTGAGCTGCAGCTGAAATGGAGGACAAAGGTGCTTTACCTCACATGACTGCAATCAGAAAAACATAACTGGTGGGGACGAGAATTCACACACACATAACCGAGTCATTCAGCAGTATGACTTTGCTTGACACACACACACACACACACACACACACACACACACACACACACACACACACACACACATAAGCTCAAACACACATAGTGAGACAATAGATTGTGTGGCATTTATGGTGGAGTGATTGTCCATGCATACACAAACCTATCATTATCCAATTATGGTTTTTGAATGAACATTGTGTCTTTTTCTTTCTGCTTCTGCACAAAGAAATATATCCCCAACTATTTCTTTGTTGACATCCTTCACAGAATACTTCAGTTCACAGGTATTTTTCTCTCGGTCACAGTAATAAAAGGGAACATGTCTGGTATACTGTTCTACTGCTGTCTCTCTACATACAGTCACATTTTGGCTAAACGACTCTGACATGAACAAATTGACAAAGGGACAGTCATCCCTTCCAGCACGGAAACAATTTTTTATTTCCAAGAGCGGGAGAAAACGTTAGCATAGCTGTCACAGACCATCACAATGTGTCACACTCACGCAGGACAAGATTACCAAACTGGCGATAGCAGGGAATCCAGAAGTCAGCCAAACGTTAGCCTACAGGACAGGAACACACAGTCAATGGGCTGGATTCACAAGCCAGTTTTTGCAAAATGTCCACACCAAATGGAATGCAAATACATTTAACACAAGTTGTCGTTAGCAATATATCCCAATTAATGCTTCAACTATTATGTGCTTTATATATGCTGACCGTTGCATGGAACTTTACTATTGTGCCATCTCCATGACAGCTAAGCACTCTAAACTCTAACTCCGAACACTGTGAGATGTGGTTGAAAGATACAGAAAAAGCTAGTAAATGGACATTAATTTAGGAACTGTGTTTTTATTAGCTTGCATTCTGACACACAAAAACATCACAAAGGGAAACTGATAGAAGAGTACTGGTTTGTTTAATGAAAAACTTTCTGAATTTATGAATTCCTTCTCTTTTTTTCACCCATCTTTAGCCCAATGTTTTGTGCCATAATTATTTTTTGCAATGCTTCTTCCTATGTGCCGTTTGTACCAGTGACCACACCTCTGTCCTGAACTACTGGGTTCATTGCATATTTCTTCATGAGAATTGTAAAATGTTTTGACAAAGTTTTTTCTGCCTAAAACATATGATGAAAATAGTAATGGATAAAAATGACACATTGACACCACATATGTTGAAACAGTTTCAAAGAGGTGTTGATACAAAATTATGGTCACTTTGGAGATGTAGTTTGTGTTGCTGTCGAATTGTACTGTATTATACAGAGAGGTGTTTCAGTTATGGTAGACTGAAATGCATCATGCAAAAATGTATTTTTTTATTTACCAGACAGCTTCTTTGTTAACAAGCTGAAGGCTCACCAGGCCACTATCTGACACATACATTCTAACAAGGCTACACAACTTAAAAGGTTTCACTGATCCAAACCAGCCTTCTTACCTCTCACTGCAGAATGTTTCTGCCCAGCCATTTTTAAATCCTCACTCTGCAGTTCATCTTTTTCTTTCTCACATGGTATCATTGCCCAAATTGGATCTGTGATAGAGCTGTTTATCTACAGTTGCTCCATGTTAATTTTGAATCCATCTCGGAGTAAGACCACATAACATGATTATACAATCATGTTATGTGGTCTTATTCCGTACAATATTTGAAAGTTCTGACATTTTCAAATCTTATGTAAACAGTTAAAGGAATATTGTTGGTTGGATTCCCATTCTGCCAACAAGGCAAAATACCAACAATGGTTCTATAAAAAATAATCTACCAATGGATGATCTAAGTATCATAATACAGGACAAAATGATGAGTATGAGCAGTAGAATTTATAATGAACCTCAGTTCTCCAGGGTTAACAGAATATGAAGTGTGAAGACAGCGGGTAGAGACATGTTCGTAAATAATGTCTCTCTCTGACGTAAATAGTACCTGTACTGTCTTATAACATCCAAGTCACACAAAGTAAATTGTAATGTCTCTCTCTCTCTCACACACACACACACACACACACACAGGCACACTGCATTTATTTATGATGTTTCGGTATTTATTTCATCCTACAAAAGGACAATACATAATGTAAGACCATTGTAAACAAAATGTAATACTTTGTGAATGAAATTTAAGACTTTTAAGGCCTTATTTTTAGAATATTGAATTTAAGACTTTTTAAAGACCTTTAAGACCCCGCGGGAACCCTGTATAAAGAACATTGGGAGGAAGTCGGGGTGGATGGATGGGTCAAACAAACAGGACTTTTACCTAGGAGACTGCGGTTTGTGTCCCGTGTAAAAGCAAAAGTCAAGGTTATTATTTTCATTTAATAATTTTTAACAAAAGTTTACTTACGTAACGTACTTAACATACATATGTTACTTAAAACGCCCATATTATGCTCATTTTCAGGTTCGTAATTGTATTTTGAGGTTGTACCAGAATAGGTTTATGTGGTGTAATTTTAAAAAAACACCATATTTTTGTTGTACTGCACATTGCTGCAGCTCCTCTTTTCACCCTGTGTGTTGAGCTCTCTGTTTTAGCTACAGAGTGAGGCATCTCACTTCTGTCCCATCTTTGTTGTGAGTCGCACATGCGCAGTAGCTAGGTAAGAACTACTAGCTAGAAACTAGCACTGCTAGCGGTTAGCCACCTCATTTTCAATGGCAAAACACTGCTACAACACTATAGAACTACTTACATGTATTCCACGCAAAGTTGGAAGTGCGCCGCGTTTAAAAGAAGTCTCCAGGATAAGTGTGGGACTACGGATGGAAATTAGCCCTTGGCTACAATCTGGCATGTTTACATGCATGTATTCCATTTGTTCATTAACATGCACTGTCCCAATCAAATAAATGAAATGAAATGAAATGTGATGAATGTTGAAATTCCATGACAATCTATCCAATAGTTTGAGACATTTCACACAAAAGAACACATTTTGACCTGCTGGTGGTGCTAGAGGAAAAGTCAGGGAATTACCAAAATCTTTAGAATCCATCATCAAGAGCCACAAATGTCTGTACCAATGTTTCTGCTAATTGGATGAAATGACTGTTGAAATATTTCGAGTGGTGGAGCAACCATTCGATATTGTCACCCCTTGAGCTATGCTACTAGCATGGCTAAAAATGTTTCATAGAAATTATGAATGATTGCAATGAAATGGGGAAATATGGAGAATATTTACACAAACATACAAACTCTTTATTCAGACAATGATTAATTTCCCAATCATTCATCCAACACACATGCAAAGTGTATCTTGTCTGCTGTACTGCAGCAAATGAAGAAATCTGACTTTTCAAAGACGTGATGTAACCATGTGAAACATCCTCTCGTCCAATCAACTTTTGAAATGAGCACCTCCAGCAAAAGTGCATGTCATAGGAGGACTGAGACCCATCTACATCAATTTGATTTGAGACAAATGAAACAGGACAACACAGAAGATTAGAGAAAAGAAATGAGAGAGGAGATGAGAAGGAGACAAGAAAGGCCTGAAAATTACAAATACAGTGCAGGCAGTAACGAACGCAATGATGAAATGAAGAGTGAAAGAAGGGAGGAGAAAGAGATGGTAGAGGAATCTGAGTAATGAGAGAGGAGGGGTAGAAGCAAGATGGATGGTGAGATCGGGAGTGGAACAAGAAACAAGAATCACTTTGTTTAATGTGCTTTCATGAAATTTGGAAGCATCCTATTAGCAATATAATAAATTACTCTTAAAACCAGTTTGCTGTAAACAAATATTTTCTCATTTTGCCTTTCACAAAAAGAAATTAGATTAGAAGAATTCCACAGTTAATGGAGTGACCAGTCTTTATAGGAAGTCTTCCAAATTTGTTTAGAAGTATGCAGCGGACATATTGTATATTCAGTTTTTATAGATGAGGAAGAGATTGGAGAGGAGAAGCATAGGGGAAGAAAGAGTAAGGTGTGCAGAGGACTATGGGTAGATTACTGAACAGGTGGGAACAAAAGGCGCTGGTATTATCATCTGAACCATGGGCTAGTGTAATGAAGGTATGTTAGACTGGTCTGTAGAGTTAGACCAGTCTTAACTTCAGCTCCTAGACTACTAATGTTAGACTGTGACAGAAAAAAAAAGTGTTTCCAAGGGGAAAAAAATCATTATCGTACTGTCGTTTACCCCATAATCTTGAGTTTATCAATGACACTGATATTTCACAGGCACTTGCCTTGATTGAGCTATGTGTTTTTGGCAGCAAGAGACCTCTCGCTGACAACTGCATAATCATCTGTCAATCACTTCTGTCAGTAACAGTGATCCACTATATTCAGGGGATCAAATGCAGCATGTCAAGTAAATTTAAAAGGAATATTTTAAAGCAGGGATCTCAACAGGGGGTCTGGGGCCCCGAGGGGGTCCTCAGAGTCAATGCAGGGGGGCCTCCAAAGTATTGTTAATTTTTGAAAGTTATTTCAAAAATTGAAAAGTCTTAACATGAATCCAACATATTATTAGCAAATATAAATCCCCACTGCTTACTGGCCTATAGGTAAGGTAGTCACTAAGGTAGCCATCCACAGATACATTTCAGCCTAAGGATTCACTGTGCCACATGTATGTTTAACATCAAAACATGATTTATAAAATCATGCCAACCATTATTAGGCTATTGAATAGCTTAGTATTCTATTCAAAAAAGCTATGTATAAAGGCTGTAGGCCGCCCTACAAGTTGTTGTAGGCCAAGTTTAATATGCAACTTCATTTTATAAAATACAGTTTATGTAGTACGGGGTCCCTGCTCAGTCTCTTTCAGTTAAGGGGTCCTTGGCTTGAAAAAACTTTGAAGAGCCTTGTTTTAAAGGACTCTTTGGAAAATATGCACTTGTGCACATTATGTACTTTGCTTATTTTAATACTCTCATGTCTGCACGTCAAGCAGAAGAGGGGACACACTCTTGTTATGACAAAAGGTCTTAATATTTCTAGTGTTGTGGTTACTGATGTTCTCTCCGCCCACTCCTGTGTCTTCTTTTAAATGAATTTCAGTGTTTGCACTAAAGTAGAAACAAAAATCATCATTAAACACCAGCATTACTGACGCTTTATCTGTTTGTTGATGATTTGGTGGACCATTTTAGCTCTAAAACTACACATCTTATTGATGCTCCTGCCCCTGCAAAGCTCAAAGTCATCTCTAGTAAAAAAAGGACCATGTAAAAATGCCACACTGGTGAAGCTTCAGAAAAAAGAATGTCGAAAAGCCATATTCACTATGAGATTTTTAAAGATAGTATCACTATCTCAGAGCTCACTGTCCCATGGGAGGGGAGGGATGGAGGCAGCCTTCGGAGTGCAGAGGCACAGGATGGTCTGCTGTCAACTACGCCGGGGAACTTAGCTGCAGGGGGTTTGTAGGAACATCCACCCAGCGCTTCCTGAAGAGTGTGGGAGTGACTGGCACACAGTTAAAGAAGGCACTCAAAGAACTACTGCACATTTCTGCAGCTCCTCTTTTGACCCTGTGGGCCCTATGTTAACGATCTGAAAATGTGAAACGCAAGTAGCTTTGTGGGCGGATCTCGGGTGCTGTTGCTATTATACCGGCGGGATAAATGACTCTTGCACCCGACGCAACTCTAAAATGGGTTGGTCTGAAGTAGCTAGGTGTGGTTTGGGCGTAACGTACAATAAACCAGTCAAAGCGTCATCTCACATTCCCTTTAAGAGCAGGCGTGCTTGTTCCATGGCGGAATGCTATTATGATTTGCCTGGCGCGGGATCAGCGGGAGCTGTCCGGGATGCGGCAAAGTAATAAATACCCGTCTTGACCGGGTAGCGATGTTGCTGCAGCCTCTTGGGCGCATCTCCTCAAGTCTGGAGAGGATTGCTGCAGCCATGGAGCGTGGGCCTCCAAACGCAGCACCTGCTCCTGTTGTGGTGGTATGGTTTGCAAAAGTGGGAACTGCTGCGTCCGTGTAGATGAGAGAACCAAAGTGTATGCGCGTTGTGCGCACGCTACATTATGGCCAAGAATGCGCCCCTAAAATAGAATCTGAATAACGCGCCACTGACTTTAGACTAGCGCCACTGACTTTAGACCAGGTTTTTCCTGGTCTGTGGTGGAATTGTTTTCTGAAACTGCAAAATAGCACCAGGGAATGTTTGCGCCTGAACACGCCTCCTCTTTTCGCTGAACCGCCCCCGGGGGCACAAATACATTCCCTAATTTACCGACGTGCGTCTGTGCGTCGGGTGCAAAATAGGAATGATACCTGCGTCGGTGTACAAAGGCAATTGCGTTGAGTGCAAGATAGAGTCCTGTGTGTTGAGCTCTCTGTTTTAGCTACAGAGTGAGGCATCACACTTCTATCCCATCTTTGTTGGGAGTCGCATATGTGCAGTAGCTAGGTAAGGACTACTAGCTAGAAGCTAGCACTGCTAGTGGTTAGCCACCTTGTTCTCAATGGCAAAACACTGCTACAACACTATAGAACTACTTACATGTCCCTCGTCTGCAGGTATTCCACGCAAAGTTGGAAGTGCGCCCTTGTTTAGAAGAAGTCTCCCGGCTAATCCTGCCTTGTACTGACCGAAGTTGGAGAAACAGCTAGCTGATGTGGCATTAGCTAAAGTGGTTAGCACACACACCAGATATTTTGGCCAATGACGTAGACGGCCCTGCCGATTTTGACCAGTTCACCAGTAGACTGAAGGCAGGATACATTCAGAAATCCGTATCTCACTCAAAACAGCATGGATGTTTTGTTTTTTTTCAAGTTTGTATGCGTGTGGAAGCACCAGAGACAAAAAATAACACCCCAAATCCCAGAAAGTGATTTTTTCATAATATGGGCACTTTAAAGCTTTTCTTGAAACTCAACAGAGACTTTCAACTCATCATTAAGTTTAACCCCCAAAACTGAAACACATCCATATTTTACATTAGTCCTCACTTTCAGTTTCAAAGATAGAGAACTGTCTTAAATTATAATTTTAATTTAAAATAAATAAATAAATAAATACAGACAGGAAGGCCATTGTTCACAACTCAAAAAAGTATTTAAGTTTTTAAATAAACAAGATCTGGAAATTTTAAGATGCTGTGACTTATAAAAAAATGTATTAGTTGTTTCATAATAACAAGCTTTATGTATTATTATAATCGCTCTTCTGAAGTTTAATTATAGGATCTATAATTAAATTGCTTTGGCTAAGGAGGAAAGACCAGTCATGAGGAAAAAGGATCCTAGGGGCAGCTGCAGGGGGGCGGTAGGGAGATGTCCCTATGGCTATGGCTCCACCATCCTGAGATGTTTCGGGATTAATGGAGCAAAACATCTTTAAAGGGTGGCTCCCGGCTGATAACCCTGCAGCTGCCTCAATGGCAACGTTGGAGGGGCGACAGGCAGCAATGCCCTGCAGGTAATCCCTTACCTGTGCTTCCACCTGACATTTTTAAAGATAGTCTTTGCACTTATAATACAATACTAAGAAATACAAGACATTTTTTTCTCTGACATCATTACCAAAAATAGCAATATTGCACATGCCTTATTTGTTGACAGGCTGACAACCCCCAGCCACTCCCCCACCCCACCCCAGTAGTAGCATCTGAACTCCTTTAACTTTGCCTCCTTCTTTACAGACAAAATCAATACATCAGACAAACTGTCAGTGCCTTTGTATCAGGCAAAGGGTCCATGTCAGTAATGTTCCCTCTTAAAAACAATTGTCTGCTTGACACAATTCAATCCCATCAGCCATAGCGGCCTGGAGGAGATCGTTTTCAAATTAAGTTCTTCCTCTTGCTGCCTTGCCATTTTTCCCACAAGCTTTCAGAAAGATGGTTTTAATTGCATGGCATTAGACCTCCTGAAAAGTGAACACTTCTCTTCTCACAGGCCATTTCCCTTAAACATTGAAAACAGCAGTGTTAAAGCCTCCTCAAAAAGAACAACTTAGACACCTCTATAATGTAGAATTATAGGCCCATTGTCACAATTGGAGACTGGAGAGGAGGCTATTTAAGTGCTCAATTTGTGTATTTATTAACAAAACTTTAACATCCTTGGAACTTCCTGTTAGAATGTTCTGTTTTATGGATGTCATTGAAATGTGCACCAGGAAAAACGGGATCTAAATAATAAAAATGGCAGCGCCGGTATGAGCAGTTGATGAGTAGTCCAGTCTTTTATTTAAAGATAATAGTAAACATTACATGGTGTCAGAATAGACCAGTGTTTCAAATTGACCTGACAACAGAAGATGGAACACACAGGTGTCCGCACGCCACGGATGGATTCGGATTCATCCAATCTGCCCGTCGCATGGATGAAATTTTGCTAAAGTGTGCAGGACACAAACACAGCAACCAAAGACAAAGTACAAGCCCAAGAGAGTGCATGTTATCGGCGACGGAGTGGAGCAGCCACCAGATGAACTGTATATTGACACTATCACAAAGTTACATGCTAACACTGCCAAAGAACAGGCATATGCAGAGGTGCAAATAGGGGAAAAGAGGCACAAATTGTAATTTAAAATAGACATGGGTGCCCAGGCCAACATAATACCAGCCCAAACATTCCACAAAATGTTTGGCAATAAAGTGCTTAACCCACCAGACAGTACTATCTCAGGATATGGTGGACAGAGACTTGTAGTGGAAGGGTCATGCAAGCTCTCGTGCAGATTCAAAGAAAAAATAGTCATAGTCATGTGGAAGAAATGCACCTCCTGTTTTGGGAATGCGAGCATAGTGCACATGGTCAACGCACTGCCACACACTAGCATCACAGATGAGTTTGCCGACGTATTCGAAGGCATTGGACTGTTTCCTGGGGAGTGCACCCTGCGCCTTCAACCTGCCATAACACCAGTGGTGTGTCCACCTCGCCGCATCCCATATGTCCTGCGGAGCCGACTCAAAGACGGACTAAAAGAGATGGAAGAAATGGACATTATACAGAAAGTCACAGAGCCGACTGAGTGGGTAAATGGTAGTGGTAGTGGTAGAAAAGACAAAAACAGGGAGGCTTAGAATATGTTTAGACCCCCGCTCTCTAAGCAAAGCCATTCAAAGACCCCACTATCCGCTTCCCACTCTGGATGATGTCACACCCAGACTAGCTGGTGCACAATACTTCAGTGTACTAGACGCCAGGTCTGGGTACTGGGCGATAAAACTCAGCCACCAGTCATCCATGCTAACTACATTCAACACCATCTATGGCAAGTATCGGTTCAAGAGGCTCCCCTTCGGGATCATCTCGGCACAGGAAGAGTTTCAGAGGAGAGTCGATGAGGCTTACGAGGGGCTTCCGGGCGTCGCCGCTATTGTGACATGACATCTTGGTGTATGGCCGCACCAAAGACGAGCACGATGCCAACCTGCGTGGTATGCTGGAGAGAACAAGAGAGAAAGGCATCAAGCTGAACAAGGATAAAAGTGTCATCTGCATGACAGAGGTGAGCTACTTTGGGCAAAGGCTGACACGAGACGGCAAACCCGGCCCGACCCCAACAAGATAAAGGCCATAAAAGACATGGCTCCCCCACGCATGCATGTAATTTAAGCAGACTTAAATTACATCACGTCTTAAATTACATTCCAGGATATTCTCTTTTCTTACAGGAAGAGTTCTATTTCAGTCTTTGGATCAGAATAAAATCTGTTTTACTACTGTGAGTCCATAGAGACAGAGCGCATTTAAGTCCTGCCTCCCATCGAAGGGAAAACAGCTTGCCGCTCTCCATTGACTGTGTTGTGTGCCTCCTCGTCTGCTACAAACAACAGAAAAATGCCTAAAAAGCTGCTGTGTGATGACAATGTAAAGAACCCAGAACTTAACCCTCCGCCTGGTTTTATTTTCTAAAAAAGATTTTTTTTTCAGGACAAACTGGGCTAATAGAATATTTATGCTGCAGTGATGTCACGTGAATGTAAAAACAAGTTATGGGACCATAAAGACAAATGAAAAAATAAAACAACTTGACAAACATACCAAAAACATAACCACAGACAAACAAATCTAAAAATATATATAAAACTAGTATTTGAAGTGTTTTTTCAAGATGGATGTATGCTATCTCTGTTGTGGTCAACTAAGTTGACATAAACTGCAACAAAAACAGCTTTCCCCTTTGCTAATTCAGAAAATGTGTGCAACTGACGAATAAACACATCTAACTGAAGTCAAGATCAAATCTAATTAATAGTCAAGTCTATGTTTTACAGCAGATTAAAGGTTTAAAATATAACCCCTAAACAATATCACTTAAGTATTGGGTTTTAAATTGCAATTCTCAAGTCTTTACTAGAAGAAGAAAACTGGGGTGGACAATGTAGGAAGAGACAAAATGAGAAGGATATGAGATATGCAAGAGATAGGAGTTAATTGAGGGCAGCATATATAATTAATATATATCAACCTTAAAGGGGTGATAGAATGATTATATAGGGTATTTTACACTGTTCCTTAAGGTCTCCTAATGGGGTATGTAACATTGGTTGGGCTGAAAATTGCCCGAATGGTATTTTATTAGGCCTTTAACTTCCCTGTGAATATGGCTCTATTTGGAACAAGAGCTTTTCTTCCAAATATGGTATGCTCATGAATATTCAGAATGAGCTACGCGCTGATTGGTTTGAGCAAACTACATAGAAACACATGGGAGACTGACAGCAGGTCTCATTGCAAAGTTATACATTGTTTGTCGGGCTATTACGTTATTAAATTCACTTCTGAGACTTTTTTAAGCGAGAAATCAACTATATAAAGCTCAAATATGGGACGTTTTACAAAAATGTATGGCTTATTGCAAATTTGGTAAGACTGTGTGTCGGAGTTCAGCTGCCTGTGTTGCTGCCTCGCTGCATGGCCTGCCTTCCTCCACAGACCCCGGCCTGCAGCTCCCCTCTTCCTGCTAGCTAAATGGCCCGTGTGTGAGAGTGATAGCGCGGCCAGCGAGCTTGTTACACCAGCAATCTCTTACAACAGTTCTAGTTAATCATGGCTGGCTGTCAGCATAACTAGCTATATTTACAGTTTGAATTTCATCTCGCCACTTATACAAGATCTCTCTAAATGTCTTATAAAGCTTACAACGGTGTCCGATTTCAAATTAATGAATCTTTGTGAACAGTGGGGGTTTCGTTAGCTATGACTGTCCCTTCAACCCTAGCTATGTGTAGCTAGCTACAAATCACAGATAGTTAGCTTCATTTTTGGCGTAATTTCCGTATATTTACAGTTTGAATTTCATCACGCCACTTATACAAGATCTCCCTAAATGTCTTATAAAGCTAACAACGGTGTCCGATTTCAAATTGATGAATTTTTGTGAACAGTGGGGGTTTCGTTAGCTATGACTGTCCCTTCAATCCTAGCTATGTGTAGTTAGCTACAAATCACGGATAGTTAGCTTCATTTTTGGCGTAATTTCTGTATATTTACAGTTTGAATTTCATCACGCCACTTATACAAGATCTCCCTAAATGTCTTATAAAGCTAACACGGTGTCCGATTTCAAGTTAATGAATATTTGTGAATTTCAGAGGAATTCTAGGAGGAGCTAGCTCTCATTGATAGAGCTACATCCAGCCACAGGCTCTATCAATGAGACTCGCGGACAAGCTGCGTTTATTTCCCCAATCGTTTGTTTAAATAACTCAACACATTATAATTACACACATTAAAAGATTAACTGGAACCTGTGGTAACAGATTGCTGGCGTAACAAGCTCGCTGACCGTGCTCTCACTCACACACACCGGGCATTTAGCTAGCAGGAAGAGGGGAGCTGCAGGCCCTGGAGCTCTGTCAGAGCACCAGCGTTTAGTAGTCCATTATCCTAAAACCGGTGACTTTGAGCGGGTATGGAGTGCTGTGGGCTGCCAGTCGTGATGGAGCTCCAAGTACCTCAGAGCAGGCCGGGGTGTGTAAAGGAAGGCAGGCCAGGCAGCGAGGCAACAACACAGGCAGCACCGGCGCTGAACTCCGACACACAGTCGGACAAAATTTGCAATTAGCCATCCATTTTCGTAAAACGGCCCATATTTAAGCTTTACATAGTTGATTTCTCGCATAAAAAAGTTTCAGAAGTGAATTTTGTAATGGAATAGCAGAGATCTGCGCGAACTAGATTCAGAAGACTACCTGATCTCAGGTCAGTTGTGTAGCCTATGTAAATGTTGGGGCGTGACTGTTCTCTTAATACACCCATGGGCTGACAAAGGTTCCCGGTTTTTGGGAGGTTGACGTCAACTTCCAGCTTTGTTGGGATTCGCCCGTTTTCAGTGGCAGTTTCAAAATATTAAATTTTCATAGTAAAGGGGTGTCAGTGGGACTTTGAACTTCTATGTATGTCCTATTTACCCACCGAACTGTCGTTATTCAACTATGACAGGGTAAAATCAGTTTTGCATTCTATCACCCCTTTAAAGCTATATAGTGGGTAGTTTCTGTCGCCCCCATGAGGAATTCTAAGTAATGACAAAAAAAACGGTCAGCGCGTCCACATAATACAAGCCTTCCGTGACTGTGCACCGCCCCCACCCCTCCTCCACGCAGTTGCTACCAGCCAAGGAAGACACGGAGGATTAAAAAAACATGATGGATTTTTCAGAAGAGGTAATTATCTTCACTCAAGGTTTCTGCACGCGAGTCTCCTGACGACACAATCTTCTGAACATAGCCATACTGAGAACTACAGAGAGAGTTGTGTGGAGCTGATAGTCTTAATTAGCTCTGTAGCAACTCATTTGGCAATGGCTTGAATGTAACGGACGTTCATTAATATCAAAAAGTTACACACTAAAGCTTTAATTTGTTAATATTTATATTACTGATTATTGTGTACTGTCTGAATAATTAGACCAATTGTATTTTGATGCTTTGGCAACATTCTTCTGAGAGAAAGAGATAATTGAGGATTTGGATGAGAACCCCAGGAATCAAATGTATGAACACTGCATTCTGGCTACAGCTACCATTGATGTTCTTAATGAAAGGTTTTTATTATTATTATTTTTTTTTTTTTTTTTTTAAGATTATATTTAGGCATTTTTAGGCCTTTATTGACAGGACAGCTGAATAAATTAAAGGGGAGAGAGAGGGGGGAATGACATGCAGCAAAGGGCTGCAGGTCGGAGTTGAACCCAGGCCCGCTGTGTCGAGGAGTAAACCTCTATATATGGGCGCCTGCTGCACGTACTGAGCTATCCAGGCGCCCGTTCTTAATGAAAGGTTTATTCCCAAGTGGTCGCCGCGGGGGCAAATCAGTGCCAAAGGCGGGACTAATGTGTTTTTTCAATATCACACAACATTTTAGTTTAGTTTATTTTTATTTCACTCCACTCCACTCTGAAAAACAAAACCAGTATGTAGGCAATGCGATACATCATTGCCGACTTAAAATAACGAATGAATAAGCACAAATTCATTTTCAATCATTACGAATACTGTAGCTATTGGTTAGGGACAATCAAATCCCACTCCCCCACGGAACTTGGTTAGAGTGGAGCCAAAGTCAGACAATAGATGTAAACTGTAATGACTTGACAATTCAGTCTGATATCAGGCAAACATTTCTTTGGTACTGTAGAAAGTAGTTCCAACGAAAACTGTTCACAGCCCTTGCCTGTGGGTTAGCCACAGTAACTGAGACTTTGTGTCTGGGAAGACACATTTAGGTGAATTTCAAACTTTTAATTATTTATCAATGGTTGTTTTTTTCTAAATTCTTATTTATGTCAATAGGTGTGTTTTTTTACTTATTTGCCCAAAAAAAAAAAACTGAGTTGTAACGCCGTAATGGAGAAAATGTTCTGAAAATAGCAAACAAGTTGTCAGGGTTGATGAGGTATAAATGTTTGCGTATTAATACACGCAAAATGCAACAAAGTCCAATGGAATCAGATTTAGGGACTATATTATGACGTACATGATGGATTTGCAGTGTCTACCACAGAATTAGACCGGGACATTACATTTGGAAGGAAAGTTGATTAGTGTGCAGAGATATTTCTATAGTTAGGACCTTTTAATATGATTCAGTCTTACCATTTTCATTACACTCCTAAAAGGAAATAAATTAAAATTGTGATGAGATAGCTTTAACTTTAACTTTACTTTAACCTTTTTTGAGCTTAAGTAGAATGTCCGAGATAATTACCCTTGTGTCTTATCTGTGACAGAAACATTTAGTGTGACTCACTGGTAGAATAAAAAAAAAAACCTTAAGTCCGCTGCTGAGAATTTGTCTGCATTTAACCTCTGGCATTAACAGCATCCTTCACCTCCCTCCACAGGCTGTTCCCATGATAACAGATACATATAGCTAGGAAAAGTAACGTTCTGTAATACGTATTTCACATATTTATTACTATAAACCCCACATTGACTGCCGCTGTATGAGACTGCCAAAATCTGCATAGGGGCTGATTTGTCCTAAAACAAAGGGCTTTCAAGCTGGGGAGGGGAGTTTGTGTCCTGGAAGAAGTTAAGGGGAAAACACAATACTTTCACCCAGGAAACACACTGTAAGAAAAGATACACCATATCTACTCAATAAAAATGAGGCAACAGATTACAAGCAATATTATTAATTAAATTTCACATGGTTTGGTATTGAGTAAATATTAATTAAATGAGACCCTTAATAGTTATCCATTTAATATGAGTATATTTGAATAGAAAACTGTACAGAATTAATTATAACCTAAACAAAAATATTGAGTTTATTTGAAAAAGATAAACTCCCTAATGTGTAAATAGTACTAATAAAAAGGTATTTAATTCTACATATCAATGATATATAATTGAGTAATAATCATCCACATTAATCTGCACATCGATTTGAATTTAATCAATGCACTGAATTCAATCTAAATATTCTTTTTTAGGATTTGCTAGTCTATGGCCCAGAAAGTACAGAACTTAACAAATACTCAAATAAGAATTTTATTAACAATTCACTTTTGTGCTTTCGACTCATTGTAGTAGTGCTGGGCAGTATACCGGTATTAATTTCCCATATGATATGAATTTTTCATATACCGTAATACCGGTACAATGCCGCAGAGAACGCTACGGCCGAATCTGTGAGTGACTTCAGAACAGGAGCCGTGTTAATTTTGTAACCTTCTCACTCATGGTTGTCAATTTATAACGACAATTAATAACCCACAATTAACTCTCTTTAACAGGATAAAACACCATAGCACACAACTATTTGTGACTTTAACAATTTCCAACACTAATAATTTTACATTTAGTCTACAAATTTACACAGCCAAGGGCATGCTGGGTAACATTATATGTGCTAGCTAGCTAGGTTAACAGGAAATGCTTTTCAATTAAAATTTGCTTGATTACATTGATTTGAATTAACTCAATATTCTCTCTATTTGGGATTAGATAAATATAATGCTTATGTTTTATTTAACTACAATGGGTAGATTTTATTCCAAACATTTTTATTTGAAATTTAATTAAATATTTGCCTCAAAATCAAAAACACGATCATATTGAATATATTTTACCTAATACATTAATTCAAATCTACATGACCACAGAATCATTTCTTACAGCGCAGGTGTTCGTGTCCTGAAAGTACTACTTAAGGGGATCAGTGTTGTAAAACAAACCACAAACATTTTTCTAATCCTAGCTAGTTGTTGTAATGCCTAAACTAAACGGCCCTTCAAAATCACCTTTTTATCGGCTAAACTTAACTGTCACAGACACTGTCATGAATGTCACCTCACAGTGACCAGTACCCATCTCACAGTCACCTTTTGTCCGCTAAACTTAACTGCAATGACCACTAAACTTAACTATCACTTGACCAGTCAGCTAAACTTAAGGCTCATAGTATGCTTTTTGGCTTTTTTTCCTTTCCTTTATTGTGTTGTATATCTTTTTTGTGCATGTAATGGGCTTACAAAGTGAAAAAGAGTCCACCCCAAAGGGAGTTACCATCTCCCACGGAAAACACTGTTCATGAACTACTCAAAACAGCTCTATTGTAGTCCAGCCTTTACTTCCATGACAAACATGGGTCACTTTGTAACACACGTTATAATGCTCGCCTAGCTGCTAGCGTGGCATACCCTCAAAGCAAACTAGTTAGAGCGGAGGCCCGAAGAGTTAAGATAGTTGTATTGCCATGTCCAGGAGACAGTGCAGAATCAAAACATTACGTATGAAAGACTAATTTTTAACATTCAAATGACTTACCACTCTGAAACATCTTGCTCCAGTCTCACATTAGCCCATTCATGAGAATGTGTTGCCCTCCACTCACCTCTGCTATGCTCCTTTCCTCACAAGTTATACAGTAGGTACCATTAAAATGCACACACTCACTCACTCTCACTCACAAACACTGTAAACTCAGGAAGGGTATATGTGCCATTAAATTGTATGGGCCAGTGCCTTGATCCAAGGACAAGCCTGTTGGCCTTTTTACAGCTTAATATGTACCAACCACTCAAGTGTGAGGGTGTGTCATCCCTGGCATCTTTGCAATCTTCCAATATGCTGATATTAACTCAATCACACGGTGTTCAGGGTGCAGCCAAGGTCGCTATCATCTAACGTTGATGTACGGATGGAAAACTGTTACATGGTTGACATTCGAGCGAGCAAAATGACAACTCGTGAAAATGTAAATGTGATATCATGCAAGGGGAGTAGAGGTTACCGCCTCAAACAGGTACCTTCCAGCGAAATGTGCTTGTTTCCCAAAGAAACTGAAATGGATGAATGTTTTCTACACGACTAATAACTAAAATAACAGATTTATTTATGAACAACATCAGGTGTTTGTCAAGCTTGTGAAAGTTTCCAAAAATCTGCCTTGCTAATTAAGGTCCAGGCACAACTCTCCATCATAGCTAGGTTTTACACACACACACACACACACACACACACACACACACAGACTGGCTGATCTTTCATTCGATCTTTCATCAGTAATGCAGAATAATGGAGCCAAACTGTTGTCTGAAAAGAAAACTGGCATACACATATGTATACACAGTACAAATGTGGCCATTAAAAAAGGAAAGGATGATTTTATAACAATATTAAAAGGAGATTAAATGGCCTGTATGTCATCTATGAAATCTCATTAGACCGGTATGATTTCTTATTGATCTGGTTTTGTATTGGCTAAACCTCTCTTTCACTGTCACTGATGGGTAGTTTCATTGTACTGTGCTAATATATATGCATAACATATTACTTGTCCAAAGAGCTAATACCTGATAAAGCAATTCATGCTCTCTTTATAAGATTGACAACAAGTGAGTATAATTGGGTTTCCTGGTTTACTGGATATTTATTAACTATTTCTGATTGGACCAAAATTGCAGTTCTGTCATGTAGTGTATTAGCTTTTCCCTGAAATGTGTCCTTATTCAGAGCTTCAATATGAAACCCACTGCTACCTGTATTATACACAACTGTGGGAAACCCAGGTAAAGTGATCAATGGCACACACTCCCAGCTTATGTCCCTGTTATTTACTTAGTAAATAAGGCCTAGTACAGTAGGCCTATGTGTCACATAAAGAAATAAAGAAGTAGAATAGAAACATTTTGTCCACTGCTGAGAATGTGTCTACATTTAACCTCTGGCATTTACAGCATCCTTCACCTCCATCCACAGGCTGTTCCCATAATAAATTCGTACATATAGCTAAGAAAAGAAATGCTCTGTAAAACGTATGTATTCCACATATTTATTTCTGTACACCCCACATTGACTGCCGCTGTATATGACTGCAAAAATCTGCATAGGGTCCTATTTGTCCTAAAACACAGGGCTTTCAAGCTGGGGAGCAGAGTTTGTGTCCTGGAAGAAGTTAACGGGGAAAACACAAGACTTTCACCCAGGAAACGGGTGTTTGTGTCACATAAATCAGCCCTAATAATCATGAAAGTTCATTCTTGACCTTGGGTGACAAAACAATACCAACTCCAGACCCACTTATCACTTGCACTTCATGAGTAGATGGGGTTAGCTCGGTTTTCATAGAGATGGACCTGATATGTAGCTGGACCTGATATGTGAAGTAGCTGTTATGTTTTTCTCCATAGCACTTCCTGACATATGACATTTCCATGACATTTTTCCTGACATATGAGTATGTCCTCTCAGGAGAGGTTCATTTGTGGTGCCAATGCAAAGTGGATCAAACGTTTGTATGATTGTAGATAATAATAATGATAATAATAATTATAATAATTATAATAATTTAGAGCAATTTTCATTGACAAATTAATCCCAAAGGGCTACAGGAGATTAAAAACAGGGTAAAAACAGAAGCAAAGCAAAGAAATGAAGATGAAAAATAAGCTCCCCCATGGTGCTGAGCTTTGTCCTGTGGGGTTGAAGAAGGACTTTGATTCCGGAGCGAAGGTTATGTGAGGAGGTTTGTGGTGTGAGTAGCTCTTTGAGGTAGGGAGGGGCATTGCCGTGGATGCACTGATGGGTGAGTGCGGAGATTTGGAACTCAATCCTGTATGAGACAGGAAACCAGTGTAGTGAGTGAAGGATGGGTGTGATATTGTACTTTTGTATCTTCATTGGGATCCTAGTTGCGCTGTTTTGGATGTGTTGTAATTTTTGAAGGCTCTTGCTAGGAGTCCCGATGAGGAGAGCATTGCAGTAGTCCAGCCTTGAGGAGATAAATGCTTGGACAAGTTTTTCAAGCATCTGACAGAGTGTGGGACATAGTTTGGCAAAGTTCTTGAGGTGTTAGAAGGAGATCTTGCACAGATGTTTAATGTGGGTATGGATATCTAACTTTAGCTTGAATTAAGAAGATAAACTACTATTAAATGTACACATATCATTGCAACTGTCAAGCAAGCAATTTCCTTTATAGTTATGAAAGGGTATTTGAAAACCGTGGTAACAAGTATGCACGTGAGCATGTCAGTGTGGGGATTTCCCATCATTTCCATTATCAGCAGGGAGTCAAATGGCATTCAAACAGTGGTGGGATGCGCTTGTGTCCTACTGTGTACCAGAAATTCTGAAAAAAGTTTTAATATGGCAAAAATGTTGTAATGATTGGCCTAGGTGGAAAGGGTGATATGTCAATAAAAACAAAATACAATAAAATGCAGTGAAAACAGACTTTGTTGTGAATACATCATGACAGTGAATAAATCATGACGTACAATGAAGCATGTGACTGAAACGTCGCTCATAGCTAAAAAAGAGGGGAAAAAATGCCTCTTCTGAAGAGTCCATCGTTTTGTGATCCACCATTTCCTCCTTGAGCCACTAGCAACTGGTGGGGGAGGTGCGCAACCACCGAAGTCATTACTTAGAATTCCTCATGGTGGCGACAGAAACTACGCACTTTAGCTTTAATGCAGACCACGTCGACTGATCCACAGGTGTCAACCTAGTCTCTGTTTGCCAGACCTTTCTCCACCGCGGTGCTATGGAGGAAGGTCTGGCGAGTCCACACAGCAATCCGGGATGGGAGAAAAACGTGCTCTGTTTTATTGCCATTTCTTTAAACCAGTCACAATCACCTTGGGCAATGCTAAGCGCTGAAAAAAGTTGCAGTGCTGTGGCAAAATAGCCTCGGGAAGGAACTTGTTTTGGTGGAATGTATACGTTCAAAAGTTGTTTTAGTCGTGCAACAGAAAACTCAGATTTACCCTGCAGAGATCTGAGGAGCAGTTAACCATAGTCCTCATAAATCGACCAGAGTTTAAAATTCCAACACAAAGAAAGCAAAAGGTAGCGGACACCCGGCCGAAAAGAGTGAAAGTCGGCAACGGCTTTTACCATTACCTGATTTGATGATCCATGACCAGTTTTACAACACATAATCACACAAATATTCACAGTTCTATAGTTTCTATCTCAAGGCTGCAGACACAGGGTGGGCCTGATCCCATGTTGTGAAGGTGGGACAAATAAAGATGCACTGTTTCAAACAACTCGATGAAAAAGACAGCACGAAAACTGCTTCACTCACACTGAAAACAAGTGGCCTAGAAATGGTACAACCTATTTCTGAGCCGGCATCAGGACACTGAGTCTGTAGGGAACAATATAGAGAGAAAATGATGTACGTTTGTATGTGTGTGCATGATAAATGTGGGTTTGTTTTGGTAGAGTGGTCGCCTGCCAATCGGAAGGTTGGTTGTTTCGATCCTTGGCCCTGCAGTTCCATGTCGAAGTGTCCTTGGGCAAGACACTGAACCCCGAGTTGCCCCCGATACTGTGCATCGGAGCGTAAATGTGTGTGAGTGTTTATCTGATGAGAAGGTGGCACCTTGTACGGCAGCCTCGGCCACAGCGTATAAATGTGTGTGAATGGTGAATGGTTCCTGTACTATGTTAAAGCGCTTTTAGTAGTCGTTAAGACTAGAAAAGCGCTATATAAAAACAGTCCATTTACATTTACATGTAATTACCCATCAGACAAAAAGTAATTCTCATCGACCGTCCACGCTCAACTTTCCAGATGCTCGTGTTCTATAGCTGTTATTATTCAGCTTTCTCTTCAAATATTCAATTATCATTAACCTCAATTTTCTACGAGTCAACGCTTCTGTCAGAGGTCTCTGAGGTGTTCCAGTTGTTAAATAACAATGAAAACATCTCAATTGGTTTCTATTATTCTAATTCTATTTTAATTATTCTTTGCCAGTATTTCCATGTGTCACACAGGGTTAAAACAGCATAAGAAGGTTCTACAATTGGAGTCAAGTATTTAATGAAGTTCACAAGGAGGAATAAACTTGAGCGCAATTCTTCTCAATAAGCACCTTGTGTCAAATGTTATTTGCAACTTTATTGTACTGTAGTTAAAATGTAATGAAGTCCGGAGGGAGGGGCTCACTTTAGATGCAACTGTACTCATTGTAATTACTTCTAGGCTGTCGGAATGTGGCATGAAGACAGTCCAATATACTAGTGCAGCAATGTAAGGGGGCTATTTTTATGGTATGGCTAATTGACAAGAGTTGTACAGCTGAACTCGTACACTGATAATACCTTACCAAATCAGACACAAGACACAAGAACCAGATTTTGAGTTAAAGTGCCATTATTATGCTCATTTTCAGGTTCATAATTGTATTTAAAGGTTGTACCAGAATAATTTTATGTGGTTTAATTTTCAGAAAACATATATTTATATATGTATTTGTTGTACTTCACATTGCTGCAGCTCCTTTTTTCACCCTGTGTGTTGAGCTCTCTGTTTTAGCTACAGAGTGAGACATCTCACATGTTTTGTTGGGAGTAGCACATGCGCAGTAACGACCCTACTATACACGCCAGAAAAAGTCTGCAACATTATTTTAGCCTGCACAACATCGCGCAGGAAAACAAGGTGCCATAAATGCTATAAAAAGGAGACAGGATATTATTCCTCTCTTTTAAAAGGTGTAGTGTTATGTTTGGCAATGATATTCAATACAGGAAACAAGACGATGCACAACATTTTTATTTATTCTTCAGGTTTTCGTTTCGTCAAAATGGCTACAAGTGAATGATTTATTCCTGCCATTGACTGACATATTTCAGCTTGTTTTTCAAGTCGCTCTGCTGTCAGGGTCGGGGTGATGGTCCAGCTCACGGTTGCCTGGTTCTGACTCATGAAAAAAATTAGTAAAATAAAAGATACTGCATTAACTCTGCTACTGTGTTTATTTAAATATAGGTACACTTACATGTAGGCCTAAGAGATTGCAATATAAGCCTGTATATTACTATTAGGACTATAGCATACATATGTCAAGGATGTATAAATTAAATGAACTTCAGCTGGAATCCGATTTACTACAGCAACACTGTTGACCGCATCAGTGATCTCTTTTCATTCCGCATTCTTTCTACAGCCTTTAATACCAGGCTGCCAAATACCACACACAGTGCAAATAAACCTGAGATATAAGGGTGCCGCTTCTTAGCCGGACTAAGTCTCGCCATGTCGTAAATTGTTAGCCTGGTCCTACCAGACTCTCTTACATTTCATTTGTACAGAGTCTGGCCACTATCCATCCAAGTGTTAACTTCCTTTGTTGAAGTTTAAAACTATTGGATCTACCCAGAGCCACTCTGGATCTGCCATAACCAATCGCTAACGTTTGGTCGTGACGTCGGCTTAGCATCACTAGCGTTTGCCTTAGCCAACTCTTTCACCACTAACGGAGCGAGCTGGAAAATCTAACTTTTCCCGAACCCCGTGGGGAGGAGGGCCACAACATCATGGCCACCAACACAACTCAGCAAAGACTGTTCTTGTTCAGGCTTTAACTTTGTATATTCGGCAGTGTTGCCACAATGGACCAAATGGCTTCACTTGCATCTTTCTCCGCCGCCATTACGGAACTCACCAAAGGTTACCGAACCCCGACGTCATCGTTCTCAACCACTCCCTCTGTTTGCTGATTGGACCGGTAATTTTTTGACTGGAGAAAACCCAAGAATATACCGTAAACCCAGATGTAGTACTGAAGGAAAATGAAAATTGAACGGAAGTACGTAGGAGGGCGGAGCCAGACTAGAATATTGTAGGGGCGAGGCCTTAAAACCGAGAATATATTGGGGCGTGATATTTGAATTAAGATTGTTTCCAGCCGTTGCATTTATCAATGCACGACCATTCTTACGTTCTGATTGGTGTGATACGAACGTTTCGTGAATCACGCGTGAACCCTGTCGTAAGATGATTTCTGCGCTCCTATCTGCGCTGGTTTCTACGTAAGGTTGATAAATGAGGGCCCCTGTGTTTTGCCATTCTCAAAAAAATGGCAAGTTTAGAAAAAGATTTGGCTCGTGCAACAAGGCAGGCCTGCTTGGTTCTTTCGGTAAATGATTGTAAAGATTTACATATATGTTTACGGCATTTACTATCTAACCGGGATGTTTTGGGACCGATTTGGATTGCTGTGGATCAAGTACACATGGCGATACACTGGTAAAAGCAAATTATGTTTAAACATGTATCCAGCTATTTTATATAGTTCATGTTACTGTATTGTGTGAACAGTTAACTTCAGTTAATATTGTATGTGGCATTTTCTTTTGTGGGGTGCAAATGTTTCACCAAAACAAGTTCCTTCCTGAGACTAGTTAGCAGAGCCGCCGTTGTCCAAGACGATTTTGATTGGTTTAAGGAAATGCAAACAACCCAGAGTATTGTTTTCTCCTCCCATAATTAGGATATAAGCACAATATCCAGCAGTTTGAACTGCTTCTGTCTTTGAGATATCTGCCTCACATCAGTCTGGATCAACGGAAGTACATTTCCAGGATAACTGCCTCTGACACGTTCCTCACCTTCTGCTCTCTGTGTTTCTGTTTTCAAACAAACCTCGAGTTAGCAAGCTACATACTGAAAATGCAAGTTTTAAAGAAAATTTGAATCGTGCAACAAGGCAGGCCTACTTTGTTCTTTCAGTGAATGATTGTAAAAATATGTTTTTAATATTTTGCATCACTGTGTGATCCAAGTGTGTTATTGGTTTAAAGAAATGCAAAAACACCGTTTTTTTTTCCTATCCCAGAATGTATCTGTGGTGTATCCAGACCTTACTCGACGGTGCTGTGGTCTGGCAGTGTGACACTACCTCGACCCCAATACAAATAATTTAAATTTGTAGTGCTCAAAGGTGTTTGTATTTTTTACCTACAGTAAAAAAGAATGAAATGAAAACTGTTGTTGATCAGAACTTCTCTGGTCTGTGTTGGAAGATTAATTTATTTTGTATCATAGCGCCCTCTTTTACTTCATTCTATGAGTTTTTCTATTGTTTTGTTTGCTTTTTGCAGAGCACCCAACCCAGAACTCTGAGATATGCCTTTCTTCTCAACTTCAAATGACTACTTTATAGGTTGGAATACATTAAGCATTCTTTCTGAACATACTCACCCACTCACAAGTGTGTCAACATATACTTTTTGCCTTTGAATGTATAAATTCAAAGCATAAAACAGATGGAACCATAGCTACAGTATGTTAAATCATACATTAGTCTAGCCTTACACTCAATATGTATTCCACTTGGATTCTTTATTCAGTCTGCAAACTGCTACCACTGGAGTAAACATTGTTCTTAATGACGTTGACAAAAAGAGGCGATGGATCAAGCTGAATCCAGCAGGGACTGTGTTTTGGCTGTTGAACAATAAGGTCCTGTATTCTGCTGTGGACTGCAGGGTGTTGTGCAGGCCAAACGCCAGCACAGCAGTCCCAATAATTGAATGCTGTTCTAATCCAAGCTAAGTCAACCAAAGATTTCTTTGTGTATCATAAGTCAGTCTAATTGTGGGTGCTTTTGATGCGTTACAGAGGGCCATCTCTGCTTCTCACATAATGGGACTCTACAACTTCCCCCTGACTCTATGTTTACTGTCTATGTGTCTCTTTGACACATAAACAGTTTATTCTCTGCCATACATTTCATTGAGTTTCATCTGCAGTCTCTCTCTTCCGTGTCTCTTGATGCTCTTTCATGTTTGCCTCTATCGCTCCACCTGTCAGTTATGTTTTCTCATTATCGAAATGCCAATTATGTCTCCTAAATATTTTGCATGTCTGCTTGTGCTTGGGGCAAATACCTTGAAGAAACAAATAAGAATACATCTCTTTGAACCTGCGACCTGCAGTGGAGCTGTAAGCTAACATAGAAAAATTGTGCTGTGTGTGCATGTGTGTGTGTGTGTGTGTGTGTGTGTGGGCACATTTTTAACCAAGGTGCCCCTGCAAGGTATTTTGGGGTGTGTGTGTGTGTGTGCGGGCACATTTTTAACCATTGTCCCCCAGCAAGGTCCCCCGAAGGGAGATTGACTGCTTGCTAAGCCCTGTCCTCCCTTGTTACTCTTTATTCCTGTCACTGCACATTTCACAATGATTAAGGTGGTACATTTACCACTCAAAAGTCTTGGTAGTCTTTTAAACAATGATTCCTTGATTTTAAACAGAGGTACACAAAAGCAGGCCTCTCGTGTCCGACAACTGTTGATTTTGCCTGATGAAATGTCAACTGTTGTTGGCCGATTTTAACAGCTGCAGGTCAGAGGGTCTAACGTTTGCCTACATTCTGATATAGCAGCACCCAGGACCGGCATTCATGCGGTGGGGAAGTAACACCAGTGGATGTGCTAGTCATAAACAGGGCTTTTTTAACATAATCTGTAACTCCACAAACTCCTGGCCTACGGACATAGTAACGGTTGCAGCTAGTGATGGCCAAATGAAGCCTCCGTGAACAATTTTATTATTTTCTGAGCCAACTAGATGGTGCTCTTGGTTTAAAGAAAAAGGCTCAAGGAATGGCAATTCAGTGTGCTTTCATTTGGTTTGAAGCTAAAATTACAGTGGATATCAACATGAACAAGGTAGTTTGGGATGTTATTATCTAGGTACTTAGGAATAGTTTCAGATTTGTTGATCTTTATTTGATTATTAATTGAATAACTTAAATGCACGTTATTGGCCAAAGTCTAGCCACAGCTGACTGGCTGACAATGCAGGAATCAGCTCGACCCTTCAAGAAACTGTAAAATCACCAGAAGAAAACCAGTGTGATACACATCACCCTGTTCAGTCACAAAAAAAAAATAAAAAAAAATCTCTGTAAATAAGCCTCAAACTGTGACATTCACAATCTGGAAAATGTGTTTCTTGTTTTCAAAAATATTCAAGTTTTCAAAAGACAAAACTGTGTTTATGTCTTTGAAATATATGCACGCATTTATGTACACTATGTAGGCTTACACTAATGTAATAATTAGCTACATAGATGCTTGTTGTTACCTACTATTACTACTCGTAAGTCAGGCACATGTGCATCCTTACTGGGAGGTAAATCTAAATAGATTTTGACACTATAGTGCTTCATTTACTCACTTTACTGTTATCAAATACTTTATCCACAGGGGAAATTTGTGTGTGTGCATTTTGAGACCCAAATATGTTCATCATTTGTCGACAAATGTACATAAATGCATTTGCCAGAATCAATGTGTACATCTATTCATGTGTGTGTGTGTGTGTGTGTGTGTGTGTTCCTGTAGGTTAAAGTGTACAGACATGCAAATATGAACATCTGTGCTTCTCCACAAGAAGCGTGTGTGCGCAGATGTGCACTTGGACACATGCTCTATGTTCATGCGAGTGTGTGTGCAGATGTCTGTGCTTGTCGCTCCTAATGAGACTCTCCAGGTTGGGAAACATCTGAGATCCTTCTGGAGGAGGTTGGGATCACACAGAATAGAAATATGAAAATGTCAAACTGTGTCACACTGTTCTGTGTGAACACCTACTCACATGTAGCAATCGGAGTGCAGCCTTTGAAAATGACATGAGCTACAGGACGTAATTGGCAAGCAGGTGTTGCTATGCTACCATACAACAAGCGTGATGAAGTTGAGCTTCTAATGTCACTGGCTGCAACCTTGTGGGGTCTTGCACAATGAGAAACTGGAAAACAGCGATGGAGGAAAGTATTATTGCACTTTTGCTTGTCATTTTAGTGCCACAAACCAGCTGCAGACTATTTTAGAAAACAAAGAGGCAGGGTGAGGACAGAATGTGACATGTTGTAGAAATGTGGCTAGAATAGCTTTAATCTTCTTGTCAAAAGGTCGTCATTGTAGAATTAGTTTTCTCGGTTTACCACCTGGAGTAGAGTTTAAACTTGCTTGGGCAAAGTGTTACAGTTAAATAAAGGTTTCAAGCCACCAGTAAATATAACTTCAGTTAAAATAAAGGGAAATGTGCTTAAGTGCCAAGTCATACTAGAAAAGAAGTGGTTGAAGCTGACGTGTTGCCCGGCCTTGGTAAAATGCAGAAAAGTTGCTTTGTGGTGTTCTGCAAACCTCGTTAAAACTAAGTTAAAAAAAAATCCTGATCTTAAGTTTTACATACTGCAGAATAGACAGGTATTGTCTTGCTGCAACTAAGGTCTGATAGGGCTTTTCAGTAACCCTCCGAGATGGCTCACATCACAACGAAATAAACAAATGTCGCTCCCTGATATTTTGTGATGTAAAACCACTCCCACAAAGCCACTGGCAAACAAATTGTGAGCCTCAGGGACCTGTAATTCTTCATGTTGCTCTTGCGAGTAGATTCCTGTGTGATGTAGCACATCGACGAATATAGGCTAACGTTAATACCACTAAAATTGCTGCTACAGTCCACTAACTGTAACTGTAACAGTTACATGGGATTTATTCATTTAACTTGCTAAGATATAATTAGTCTTTAATATATCTTCAATGAATGTGGGATAAGAATAGACTGTTTGATGACCCTGGGATAAAGTTACTATTAATACAGACAATCCGACCCAATACGGCTCAGTTTTTTTTTTATTAATCTTGCTCTGTCAAGCGGCAACTGGGGCTTTCACTTCATACACGAGCAGATCAGTGTCTTCTCCTGGAAATCTCTCCTTCCTGCTTAGCAAATCCGCCATCATAATAGCAATGCACCAAGGTACAAACGCGAATGGGAGATGACACTCTGATTGGTGTTACAACCAAAACACACCTATGATTAATTAAGACACTAAGTACAACCCTTTTAAACAATGCACCTGGCACACTGACCCTTTTTTTCCGTTGTTAAACTAGCAAAAGTGGATTTGTACATGCCCTAAACGCACCTGCGCCAGGCGCTTCACACCGTGCACTTAGATTGCTAAAATAGGGCCCTAAATCCATTACTGACTATCTACAGTCTGTTGTATATTAACATCAGCAACAGATTGCCTGTAGAGCATTTAAACAGGCTACTCTGTTATAATCAAAACAATTGGAGACTGATTGGAGATTCCATTTTTTTTAAGTTACATCAACAGGGTTGGAAAGTGACAAAAAAGGCTGGAAATGTATGAACACTGAAGTGGGAAGAAATAGGTTAGAAAAATTGACCAGGAGAAGATAAAGAGAGAAACATTAGGTAGGCATATCCCTTACTGGACTTGACAAATGCAAGAGTTTAGTATTTAAAGGAGCTGCTAAAGAATGCATTTTAAAGACACTATTGTTATAGAATGTATTATGTGATTAAAGGTGCAGTAATCAATGTGTATTAACAAATAGACAATGTGTATGTATATTAACAATGGATCAAATTAGTATATGTAATGTGAAAGCTCACTGAAAATTATCAACCTACTCTTAGGTTAGGTTTTAGGCCTTTAATTCCACAGAACAGATAAAGACATGAAAGGGAAGAAAGAGGGGGAGTGACATGCAGCAAAGGGCCGCAGGACAGAGTCAAACCCGCGGCCTCTGCGGCGAGGAGTAAACTTGTGCGCCTGCTCTACAAACTGAGCTAACCCGGCCACGAACATGTGAACTTAATAGGTTGATATCAGTCAGTATTGTGTTTACAGGTCATTCTGTGCCCCAAACAGGCCAAAAAAAAAATCAATGCTGGTCTATGCTCAAATGTAAAAAAAAAAAAAATAAACACAACTAATGGCATTATAGCACAAGCATCAAGAACCTTCACTTTTATACTGCCAAAGAGACACATTTTCAAATCTAGCAAATAGCAGCTTTAAAGAGCAGCATCCATGTGATGTGAGAGGCATGCAGTGTTTTGTATCCATACCCTTTTGTCATCCACTTGAATCAGCAAGTGAAGCTGCAACAAAAGAAAATGTCCCATCCTCACTTTTTCTAAACACCATTCATCTCTGGAATCAACTCCCTGTGGTGATTAGGGAGGACAATTCTGTAGAAACCCTCAAATCTAAAAAATCAAAACCTATTTATTCTCTTTGTCACCTTGCTGACAGCAGCACTGTGTGGCACGACAGCAGTACATTCTCTTCTGCTCTCTGAGCTGTGACAGCAGGAGCCTGCTGCTGGCAAACCAGTCACTGCTGCATCCTGAGTGTCCACACTCTCTGTCTGCTGTCTGTAGAAGTGTAAGCGTGGCTCGGTGTGTCTGCTCCAAGTCCTGAGTAGTGTTGAGCATGGTTGTTTGTGTGTGTGTGTGTGTGTGTGTGTGTGTGTGTGTGTGTGTGTGTGTTCCTGTCTCTTCAGGGATTCTTTCTCTCTGACACCAAACTGAACAAACTACCAGTGGATGCAAGTTCTACTATTCATCTATTTCTCGTTCTTATAGGCCTAGTTCTATTTTTATACGTGTTGCATGGTGACTGTGTTGTTCCAATAAAGTCACATAAAAACACCTATGCATGACTAAAACTGTTCTGCGCTGACCGTTCCTTTGATTTTCTATGGAGACAGCAGTGCCACCCAACTAGGCGCCCCGCTACCCTTGGCGAAGTTCAACATTTTTCAACTATGACCTCGTTGCTGCTGACCTATCAAGGGGCAACCATGTGTACAACCAATTCCAGAACGTTCCTGCGCTGCGCTTTGCCTCTATGCTCTGCACCCTACCTCGCTGTTTTGTCGCAGATCAACATGTTGATTTACGTATATTGGACTGATTTGCTATTGACACTGGAGACGTGTGTCCTGCATTCCACAAGTTGTTTGGTTTAGGCAACTAAAACACTTTACAGCTCATTGGCAAAAAATTACATTAGAATATTCCTACTAAAAACACATAGGTTCCAATATATATAATTATCTATTTTTGCGCATCATGTCCATAAGAGAGACATAAGTAACTATTTTCATTATTTATATAGTATATGTCTATATGTCTTCTAAAAGATCTAAATACCCACACATTACAAAATAAACAAATGAATCAAAGTGTAAGTTCAGCCAGGAAGACTATCTTATCTTACTCACTCTGCGTTTACATGCAGTTTTAAAAAATGATTACTGTATTGGTCCGAATGTAAGACGACCCTTATTATAAGACTCATTTTTGGAAAAATACTTAAGCCAAATATTGTTTTCATAAAGAAAATAATTTTTTGGGAAAATAATTCTAATAAAAAACATTGAATAAAACAAGGTAGGCTGTTGTTTTTAAGATCTTTTAAATAAAATAATATTTTCAATATCTTGCTAGATGAAAGTGTCACATTTAAATTAGTAATTATTTCCAGGGCCTTCAGCTGAATGACTGCTCTGGAAATGGGCATCCCAATATTACGTTTTTCTGTCACGTAATCACACACTCAGGGCGTTTTCACACCACTTAAAAGTCCAGGGTCCGAACCAACGTTCGTGTTTAATGGACCTTTTTCACAGCAGACATTTTGACTTGTCATAGTAGGAAAAGCACAGCTGAAATTGATAACCTTAATGATGGCTCAATTCCATCAAGTGTCCCAGTAAGCTATTTCAGTGAGTCAGCATGCACAATACCAGGGCCTCGCCTAAGTGGAATGCAGCCATCATTAATGGTTTTGAATACACCTGTGCTTTTCTTACTATGACATGTCAACATGTCTGCCGTGAAAAAGGTCTATAACATTTTATACATTTAATCCTGTTCTTTTTGGTTTCACATAGTGATTTTGCTACCGCACTAAAGAACTTTCCATGACATACCTACGGCGTGTTGCTTGGTGAGTAGACAGGCGTGTGTCTGATGATGGCGTGTTGTCATTTTGGCATTTTTTAGCGGGTAGACTTTTCCGTATGAATGAAAATGAATGAACAAATGAATGAGCAAATCCCGATTGCGTTATTATGGTATTATACTATTACTATCAGCAGCAACAACGTCAGCACCAACTGCAAGCGCAGTACTCGCAAGAAATGTACGTTCTCGTAGTGCAAAAAGTATATCGTCGCCGACAGGAAAGGAGGTGAAGACTGCAAGCAATCCTGTGAGACTTGGCAACTTTGTTTCTGGAGAGACAAGTAAGGTAAGTGTTACCATTACAATGACTGATAGGGAAAGAGGGCAGGAAAAGATGATAATGACATAAGATAATAGTGATAATATAACAGTCAATGACTTTACATGGGTAATCCAAAACATTAAAGAGTTGAAAAATAATGAATATAGGCCTATTGTTGAGTTTAGGCCTTAAAGCAATGGAAAGCTAGCCTAGAAATCTAGACGCAACCTATCAGCAGCAAATGTAATTTGCAGCCAGGGGGGTCTAGCAACTCTCCATTGGCTAGCAAGCTGGAAAAACCAAATTCTGGTCAGGCCAATCACATCGCATATAGAGTCGGTGGGCGGGCTTAACATAAGGACGGCAGAGTTGCAACAGTTCTGCGTGACTTCCCTGCTACTTGAAAACAAAGAAGATGGCTGCTGCTAAGACTTGGAGCTCAGCACTGAAGTCATTCTTAAAAAAGGAAGATTGTGATGTGTTGAAGATGCGTTTGGAGTTTTGCCAACCAGATACGGCAAAAGTTTAATCTATTAACTAGCGTTGCTCTGGTTGGCTATGAGTGCAGAGGGAATTTGAAAGACAACCATTTATCCCGTCCCTCAGATTGAGCCCTGCCAATGGTGAGTTCCCAGACCCAACATCTTGATTTTGGTCTGGCTTGTCAGGCTAATGGAAAGCCTATGTCTTTTATCCACCCTTTCCCTTATTGTATGACAATTATCAACTAATTACCAACTAAAATATAATGAACATGACCGCCTTATTAACAGGTTGTAAGTCTACACCATGTCATTATAGGCTATTAGACACAAACAGTGAAAAACAATAGGCATTTGCCTGCTTGTTTTTTATTAACATAGCCTTCTTGCATATGTTTTTTATTTAGATGCTATTTTTTAATTATTACATAGGGCCTAATCATTTTTGACTATAATGGTGTTTGTGTTTGTTATCTTTTACAGGCATATCTGGGCCCAACCACAGTGTCATGCTTGGTAGCAGCATGTATGTGACAACTGGACAGAAAGAGATTGGCTGCTCAATTATAGAATGAGAAGAACCATCTACCATATCCTCTGTGACAGTCTTCGTCCAAGGCTGACTCGACAGGATACAACATACCGCCAGGCAGTGCCTGTGGAGCTGCGCGTGGCTATATGCTTGTGGAGGCTGGCCACCAATCTCGAGCTCCGATCTATCTCTTGCCTCTTTGGTGTGGGATTGTCGAGTACTTGTGTAACAACACCCTAAAGCCAGAATATCTACACACACCTTCAGCTGCAGAATTTGAAGAAATAGTCAAAGGATTCAACAACAGATGGGGGTTCCCACAGTGTGCTGGAGCTGTGGATGGCACTTATATTGGCATTCGGGCACCACCTCACAACCCAGCTAACTACTACAACCGCAAAGGCTTCTATTCCGTAATCCTACAAGGTGTTGTGGACAGGATGAAGTTTTGGGATGTCAACATTGGCTGGCCTAGGAGGGTTCATGATGCCCGTGTATTTGCAATCTCCTCCCTTTACGTACGAGGACAGAATTGAACACTCATGCCAAGGTGGCGAGAAACCATTCAGGATGTGGATGTACCCCTTATGATACTAGGAGATGCCGCGTATCCATTGCTACCATGGCTAATGAATGCACATATAACCAGAACAAACCGCTTTCAACTACCACTTAAAGGAACACGCCGACTTATTGGGAATTTAGCTTATTCACCGTCACCCCCAGAGTCGATACATACCCTTCTCATCTCCGTGCGTGCTGTAATGCTGTCTGACGGCTCCAGCGGCATCAGGCCAGTACAGAACATGCAGGTGAATGGTTCCAGTAATCCTACTGCTCCGAATAAGTGACAAAACAACGGCAACATGTTCCTATTTACATGTTGTGATTTATAGAGTCACAGCGTGTACAAAAAACAACGCAACATGAGACACAGCCGTCTTCTAACAGTAAACAAACCGGGAACTATATTCTCAGGCGGAAGAATATAGTACTTGGGCGGAGTGATATGCTCGCAGCAAGCCTGTCTGTCTTTTAACCACTTCCTCAATGACTAACACAGCTCTTTTGCAGTGAGCACATACACATATTTTGTTCATAAAATATTTCTACAATTTCCTTCATCATGGTTTTAAAATGATGAATACGTTTATTTGAGCTTCATATTAAAAATTCATGTGCTTCAAGAGTTGTCTAAACATAACTAAAAGAATCATTCTTTAGTTGTCAGGAGCTGATATTGTAGGGAAAACAAAATGTTGCTGATGAATGTTTTGTATTAACAGTATTAACATTAAGTTGTTTTGTTTTTTACAAAATATGTTAAACTGACAGTATTAAGCTTCTACAAAACATATTTGATTATGGAAATTAGTTATGATTCTAATTTGTAGGAGATATAGTCGCAGAAACAGTTTATTTTACACAATTTGTGTACTTTTTAATTGCCTGGTATTACCTAAGTTTATCAGTTTATCAAGGCAGCTGTTGACTGTCTTTGAGTTTCGAGGGTTCTAATTGCCTCTCACTTCAATGTATTACCACTGTGAGGGTTACCTGGTACAGCTTTAACTGGACAGAGGAAGCATTCTTAATTTAAACTAACAATCTCAGATAGCCATTCATGTGGCACTTGTCAATTTTTACACTGAAATTTTTGAAATAAGCATGAACATAAGCCTCAGTATAATGCTTGGACTCAAAGTGACAGACAACCCCCCCGCCTGCCCCCAACACTCTAACAACCAAATCTGGCTCTTTTTGCCTTTAATCCAGCCCTTGAGACTCGTCTTGCCGCTTTTCCCTCTGTACAGTGCCTAAATAGAAACGGGCCAATTACCAAGAGCAGCTTGACATGGCCATGTCATCCAGTCAGTGAACAACCACCCTCTTTCCACCAAGCAACAAGACAACTGCCTCAACAGGAGACAAATCAATGAGTGCAGGTCAATTTCTGCAGGAAATGTCCTTGTGTGTGACAAGGGCTGTCTAGTGGAGTAGATGAATGGATGCAGAGAAGCCTGATGAATTCCTCAATCTTCTAAACTATAATAGAACGTACTGCCTTCTTGCCAAAACCTTCAATTCATTTTTTTCTTTTTCCTCTCTCCTGGCAAGTGCGAGGAGAGAGGAGAGGTAGCAATCATAAGCATTTCTCCCAGAGAGAGAGAGAGAGAGAGAGAGAGAGCGAGAGAGAGAGACGGCATGTGTGAAGTAATTTGTAGGTCAGAGAGCGAATTATTTGTGCATCCTGGGATGGTGGAGGGAGAGTCAGAGAGGGGGTGGACAGATGGAGGGGCCTGGCAGTGTAATCAGTGGAGTAGCAGTAGTGGTTAACAGTTGATCATTCACCCTGCTGCACTTTCCTCACAGCTAATAGACTGGACTGTGAATAGACTGGAAAACATTATATACTGTACATACTTAGCTTCTTTATGAAATGAATCACTGGCAGGCAAAGGAGGAGAAAAAGTAAGGGCTATAGATGACGCCCGCAGCAAACTCACTAAATCAAAGTCTTTTGGCAGTAATAATAAACAGTGCATACAGAGGGCCTTTATATAATAATACTTTCCAAGCACATACACTTGCGCCCAATCAAACTGTGAAGCTAAAATTAAGCTGTTTCTCACCTCACCAGGGGTGATGGTGGTGGTAGGTTTATGCAGAGGTGGAGAGAGCTGAATTAAGCAGCAACCCACGACAGGGGATTTTTAGAAACTGTATCACAACACAGGCAGCGATTACGTGGGTGCTCCGGGGCTTGGGCACCTACAGGTAACTTCGAACACCTACAGATAAAATCATAGCATTGGGTTGACCATATCAAAATACTAATAAATGTCATCCAATTTATGACACGTGTACGTTTGTTTGTGTGGAAAGCCCGCTTTTAACTGTAGGAAGGCATTCGGAAATGTCAACAGATCAGCGCATAAGCCTAGGGGTTAATAACATATGTGTATCTAGTTGAACGTTCTCTGGGATCTGTTTTCATGCTAATCGAATGCGTCTCTATGAACAGTCAAATCATGAATGCTGTGTTTGAGCTATGTTACTGGTTACTGGTTGCACGGCATTCGTGGTTTGACTGCTCATGACTGTTTTCCAAGATGCCGGCCGAATGTAAACACGACAGTAGCGTTACTGTCTTCATAATCTATCTTTTTAATAAACTGTCTGTATACTTACAAAGCTCTCAATGCTTCGGTTTGCATGTAGGGACCCTCATTATCCTACCGTTTAAGTGTGGTGCTATTTTGAGCCTTGTTAGTTGTAGAAAATCGTGATTTACCCCATGCCCCGAAAGCTAGTGTTAGTGGCTAACCACCGGTGTTGTGGTAGCTTGTTAAAAGCTAGAGATGCATTCGATTAGCATGAAAACAGATCCCAGAGAATGTTCAACTGTGTATATATTGTATTGTTTTAATAAAAAGTAAAGTATAGTAAAAAAAAGTTCACTCTAATTGCAGGAAAATGCGTTTCTGGTTCCTTATGTTAGCTAGTTGTAACGGTTATACGAACGCCACTTTTCTGGGATGTTTTCGGGTGCAGCAAAGCAGAAAAAAAGAAACATGAAAAAGAAGAAAGAAAACAAGGGGCTAAAGAGGGGCTTTATAAAAGTTTCTCTCAGACCCTTGAAATAGGCCTAAATTAGATGCATTAAAATAACTAAATAAATAAATTAGCTAAAAATCATGTGGCTGTTAAAAGCAATCTTGTTTATTCACCAAACAACAAAGTATCCCCCCAGATACTGAGGGGCCCCAAAAAAAGGCAGTATGCCTAGAGTAAACTCTTACATTTAATCCGGTTCTGCACACACACACACATTTTATGAAGCCTCATAAAATTTCTGTTTGCATTACAGCTTCGTCATTTTTTTCATTTACGTCATCATCCCTAGGTAATAATGCTGCCATTTTATTTATATATTTTTTACTACAAAACTAACCCATCAGATCTAGAGTTAGTCTGTGTTGAATCAAATTAGTTGAGTTGCCTTTCCACCCTTGATTAAGTTGCTCCAATTAAAGAGAAAAACATGAAAGCAAAGGTTAAGCCCTGGCTCAATGAGCACACACAACTAACTAGATTCAGGGAAGCATAAGACAATATACAACACATCTCTACAAATTCTTAAAAAACCTTCAGTTTTCAAAACAAAAACCCAATTATTTTAGATCCCAGCTCCACAGTCCTGTTTTACATAATAATTGCCATTAGCCCCCTACAGTTCCAACAGTGAAATGAGTAAATTATTTACCTTCAGAGGTGTGGTGGACACAGTCTTTTACTTTATTGACTTTAAAGGAAACTTTTCACAATCGAAAAAATCCAACTCCTGCACCCCTCGTAATATTCCTATATGTCTCATAATCCTGTCTACTGGCTCATATCCTGCTTGTCAAACACTGTAACCCATGCACTTTCAAAGAGGACTACTTTGTTCTTAGAAACATCTATTTTTGTCCAAGGTCTCCACAGTTAAATTTATTTCTTGTCATTTTTTTTTCTGCTCCTTTAGTAAATCAATACATCTTGAAGCCTTAAAGAATTTCAAATTCATAGTAGAGATAGATATGGAAGAAAAAGGAGCACTTATTCTGGATAACCATTACTTTTACTATAAATGTTATTGATCCAGGCACATGAATGAGTCATTCACTATTAAATAATTTCTATAATGCTACTTCTCTACCTGGATATGGGGTTGTTGTTTTGATTTATTTGTTTAATACTTGAATGTAATGTGTACCAATGCTACATACAGCTGAAAAGATTAAAACAGTAATGTATTGATTTAAGACAAATGAAAAATTTTGTTCAAAAAACAGTTCAATTTAGGGCTGAACGATTTGAAGAAAAATCGAATTGCGATGTTTCTGCCAGATATTGCGATTACGATTCAATTTGCGATTTTTTTCTTAGAAGTTCAGTATTCAATATGTAACAGATAAAACATGTCATGGAGAATTAAACATGAGAAACCATTAAAACTGCTTTATATTCTAATGTAAGGATGATAACAGATATGAATTGCCAGCAATAAGTGTATTTCTTTTAATGAGCATGAGATTGAACAGTCAAACGCAGAACATTTATCACAAAAGCTTTAGAGCTTTAGTACGTACAATGGGGCAAAAAAGTATTTAGTCAGCCACCCATTGTGCAAGTTCTCCCACTTAAAAAGATGAGAGGGGCCTGTAATTTCCATCATAGGTACACTTCAACTATGAGAGACAAAATGAGAAAAAAAATCCAGAAAATCACATTGTAGGATTTTTTATGAATTTATTTCAATCAAATCCAATCCACTTTATTTATATAGCACAATTTTAACAAATGCAAGATTTCCAAAGTGCTGCACAAAAGATAAAACAAAATAAATAGATAACACAATAAAAGCACAGATGTACCCAATATAAAGATAAATGCAATAAAAATTAAAATTAAATAAACATCAATTAAAATAAGCAAATTTGCACATAACATCAACACTCTACCTGGTGTTAAAAGCCAAAGAAAAGAGGTGGGTTTTAAGAGTTTTAAAATTAGACAGAAGAGGCCTGTCTAATGTGCAGAGGCAATCCATTCCAAAGTTTTGGAGCTGCAACGGCAAACGATCGATCCCCTCTGAGCTTGAGCCTAGCTTTAGGCACCATCAGGAGCAGCTGGTCAGCTGACCTGAGAGATATGCTGGGAGTGTAGGGGTGTAGCAGCTCAGAGAGGTAAGGTGGGGCAAGGCCATTCAAGGCTTTAAAAACAAATAAAAGAATTTTAAAGTGAATCCTGAAATGGACAGGCAACCAGTGGAGTGAAGCTAAAATAGGTGAAATGTGCTCATACTTTCTTGTGCCAGTTAAAAGACGTGCAGCAGCATTTTGAACCAGTTGAAGATGAGCAATGGAGGACCCACTAGCCCCTATGTAAAGTGCATTACAGTAAACCAGCCGAGTAGTCACAAAGGCATGGATTACTTTCTCAAAGTGTTGTCTCTGAAGGACTGGTTTGATTTTTGCCATCCAGCCCAGGTTTTTTTAATAAAGGCAGTACAACTGCATGTTTAAGATTTACAGGAACTACTCCAGACAACAGACTGCTATTGATAACTGTGAGACAAGATGGCCCAACAGTAGGAAAAACCTCCTTAAAAAATCGGGGCAGGACAGTATCATCCGGACAACCCGAGGGCTTCAGATGACCCACAATCTCCTGCACAAAAGGCAGGGTCACAGGCTCAAGCGTGTCAAACACAGCAGGGCAGGGGACAAACACCGAAGGATCAGAAGCAGCAGGTGAACTAAGTGATCTGGTACAAGTGACTTTATTAATAAAATGGTGAAGAAAATTCTCACACACAGCAGGAGAGGCCTCAATGACATTCTGTGGTGCATTTAAAGCCGAGTTAATAACTTTAAACAACAGTTTAGAAGAACAATGTCAGAGAAATATTTTCTTTTAGCCTCTTTAATAGTGGATTGGTAATGACGCCAGCAATCCCTCAATATTTAAAAAGACACTTGCAATTTGTCCTTTTTCCACTTTTGTTCAGCTCTTCGACAATCCTGTCTGGCAGTGTGGGTACTTTCATTCAGCCAAGGCTCTGATTTGGCTTTCTGCTGCCTAGTCTTTAATGGATCCGCAATGTCTATAGCAGTTTGACAGGTGTTGAGAAACCATAAGTTAAGAGCCTCTGTATCCTCACACACAGACTCGGGAATGACGCAGATTTGGCTGAAAACTGCAGAGAAGTGAGCAGCAGTGGAGGGGTTAATAACTCGACATCTGCGAGCTGCAGCACAAGGTTTAACTGTCTGACAGCAGACAGCAGCTTCAAAAAGTACAGGCATATGATCTGAGAAAAAAGCGTAACAGACCACTAGGTTAAGAACAGGCAAACCATAAGATAAAACAAGATCAAGTGTGTGACCACGTTCATGTGTAGGCCCAAGTACAGACTGCACAAGATTAAAAGAGTCAATGAGGTTTAAAAAGTCTCACGCCAAAGCGTTTTCAGGGCAACACACAGTTTAAAGCTGGTGAAGGATGACGGCAATAACTGTTTACATTTAAAGTCCCTCTTAAAAACAGTTGCAATTCCTCCTCCACGGCCAGAAGTCCGAGGAGAATTAAAAAAGCAGCACTCATCTGGTAAAAGGTTGGTGAAAACACTGGACTCACCAACACTCAGCCAGGTCTCGGAGATAAAAAGGAAATCCAGTTCCTGGGATATGAAGAAATCCTTAAGGATAAATGATTTGGCGCTGCAGCGCTGCACCGCTGCAGAGGTATGTCGGGATGTCCGATAGGAAAGGAGGCAGAGTTTTATGTCCATAATTATCAAAGTTGACAAGGTTTTTGGCAGAGGTTCTCAGATCTAGCAGTGTTTGGCGATCATACAGCAGAGTATTGACGGTATGTGCAACAAGTGTCACAAGCAGCAGAAACACACACAACAGTCGGAGTAGCTGACAGCCTGCCTCACACACTGGCGCCATCTTTGCAAATTATGGTGGAAAATAAGTATTTGGTCAATGACAAAAGCTCATCTCAATACTTTGTTATATACCCTTTGTTGGCAATGACAGAGGTCAAACGTTTTCTGTAAGTCTTCACAAGGTTTTCACACACTGTTGCTGGTATTTTGGCCCATTCTTCCATGCAGATCTCCTCTAGAGCAGTGATGTTTTGGGGCTGTTTCTGGGCAACACAGACTTTCAACTCCCTCCAAAGATTTTCTATGGGGTTGAGATCTGGAGACTAGCTAGGCCACTCCAGGACCTTGAAATGCTTCTTATGAAGCCACTCCTTCATTGCCCGGGCGGTGTGTTTGGGATCATTGTCATGCTGAAAGACCCAGCCACGTTTCATCTTCAATGCTCTTGCTGATGGAAGGAAGTTTTCACTCAAAATCTCACGATACATGGCCCCATTCATTCTTTCCTTTACACGGATCAGTCGCCGTGGTCCCTTTGCAGAAAAACAGCCCCAAAGCATGATGTTTCCACCCCTATGCTTCACAGTAGGTATGGTGTTCTTTGGATGCAACTCAGCATTCTTTCTCCTCCAAACACAACGAGTTGAGTTTTTACCAAAAAGTTCTATTTTGGTTTCATCTGACCATATGACATTCTCCCAGTCCTCTTCTGGATCATCCAAATGCTCTCTAGCAAACTTCAGACGGGCCTGGACATGTACTGGCTTAAGCAGGGGAACACATCTGGCACTGCAGGATTTGAGTCTCTGGCGGCGTAGTGTGTTACTGATGGTAGCCTTTGTTACTTTGGTTCCAGCTCTCTGCAGGTTATGTTATTAATAACATAATATAATATATTAGTAATATACAGTCTATGCTCCCGTTTATTTAAAATAGTCCCTCTCTGTTTAGTAAACCAGCCAATTTACCGTGGGATTTATCAAACTGAATAAATCCCGCCTGCACATAAAGACAAAACTGCTTAGCTTGCTCCATCGTGTTGTAAGTAAGACATCTGCTGAAAACATTATTGTATTCATTAGCATGATTGCCGTACTGTTTAGTTCAAAAACATCCAAAACACCAAAGGAAGACCAGCCGACCAAACGCAAGCTTTTATTTTGAAAAGTCAAAGCTCGAGCACGGCACCAGCCTCCCGGCTGAGACGGGAGCATAGACTTTTACTAATATATTATATTATGTTATTAATAAGGGCATGAGACAGGAGTTCTCTTTTTACTATGCAGCCATACCCGACTCTAATAAAAAGGCAGAAAAGGGGTCAAAAATCCAGCTGATTAGCTGCTCCCTCTAGAGGTCTGGAGAACTTCCGTTGTGGAATCTGGATGCAGCGTTTTTTTGTTGCATTTGTTTTCGGGGTTTGTGTGCTTTTCTTTTTGCATCGTTTTTTATTCGCATCACGTTTATGTATTTGGTTGTGTTGTGTGTATTTGCATCGCGTTTGCTGAATGCTGCGCATGTGTTGTCAAATTAATGAAGTTGTTTTTCTTTTTGCATCGCTTCTTTTTTCGGGGTTTGCTTTTCTTTTTGCATCGTTTTTTAATTGCAGCGCGTTTGTATATTTGGTTGTGTTGTGTGTATATGCACATTTGCTGAATGCTGCACATGTGTTGTCAAATTAATGAAGTTGTTTTCTTAATTTGCTTGTGTTTTGTCTATTTGCATGTGTTTTCTGAAGTTGCAGGGCGTTTGCCCCTGTCGGCCACCGTACGATTTAAATTTAAAAACGATTAATCGTTCAGCCCTAGAAAATCTTAAGCATTATATCTTTAAAGTAAAATGTGTCACGTCAAGTAAGCCTGTAATGCAAGTTCAGCATCCATTTGTCGACATGTTTAACTTGAGGGCAAATGCATTTATCTGAAACATGCTGACATTGGCACTTACAGTTAATATTATCAGTTTGTTAACAGCACGTTTTTTGATCCATGTTGATCTGAACACACTTCACCAGCAGGTTCAAAGTGCCTGCCCCACAGAGATTTGCTTGTTCGGCACATCTGTCTGGAGGAAACAGTCCCCTCTGAGTCCCCACACTTGTGATGTACTGCAGACATGTAATCTCACATATCAGGCTAAAACGTCACCTGATCTAAGCAGTTTGTCACTTTGTTTCTAAATGTGCTTTTGCAAATAAAAGTATTACAACAGGAACATAATCACTCAGCATGTCATTGTATTTGCTGGCATTTGCAATGCTCTTTAGGGGGTTCAGTGCATCAAAATCATGCCAGGAAAATGCATCACACACTAAACAGAGCTGCCAGAAACCGTCAGCTTAGGGACTTCAGGCTCGTGGTTGTCTTTTAGCATGAACTTCACACACTAGAGTATTTCCCTCTTTATTTATTGAGATGAGAGTAAAGGATGATTCAGCCGACTGTGTGACCTTTGGTTTACAGCTGGTAGACTAAAGCCTCCGGTGCCTCAACCATTTTACTACTAAAATGGAGTGTTAGGTGTAACCAGACATTTCTGCACTCTAATCTGAGCATATTCCACATATGAAGCTGTCAAAATACAGCTGTTAAAGAAACTGCCTGTTCAAGCTTATTAATTGGTTCAGAGTTTCTCTAATTCTTTTCCAACACATTCTAATTCCCATTCCCATTCTAATTTAGCATCTCAGTCAGACACAGTGGGGCTTTCAACTAATTTGCGCTCTGGGTTGGGACCAATTTGGCGTAATTTCAAAAATGTATGTTTTACTGACATGCGGAATAACAACGGAACAGTTAGGTTTAGGAAAAGATCGTGGGTGGGCTTACAAAATGTACGTTTCAGTGACACGGGTTAGGGTTAAAACAGGACACAAACCCCAGTCTCCTGGGTGAAAATCCTGTGTTGTTTGACCTATCTACCACCCTAACTAACCTCCTTACGCAGATTTTCACTCTTAATACTGCGTCATTTTACAGCGCCACGGTCGAGCTGCTGCTCTGCCCGGTGCATTCCCTTTAGACGCTAAAGGGTGATTTTTGAGTCATTATCTGACCAAGAGTCGGTATTTGACAACTTGGGAATGAGAACGGGTTGGCTTTACTGTAAAGCCCTCCAATTCAGCCCGAACCCGACGGGGCCCGACTTATATATGCCCCTCGGGCCGGGCTTCAGGCCAATTTTCACATCACATTGCCAAAATTAGGAATATCCTGTCTCAAAACGATGCGGAAAAACTGGTCCATGCATTCGTTACTTCCAGGCTGGACTATTGTAACTCTCTACTGTCAGTAGCTCAAATAAGTCCCTTAAGACTCTCCAGCTGATCCAGAATGCCGCAGCACATGTTCTGACGAGAACTAAGAAAAGAGATCGTATTTCTCCTGTTTTAGCTTCTCTGCATTGGCTTCCTGTAAAATACAGGATTGACTTTAAAGTCCTTCTCCTGACCTACAAAGCCCTAAATGGTCAAGCACCATCCTATCTAGAACAGCTCTTAGTACCTTATTGTGCCACTAGAGCACTCCGCTCCCAGAATGCAGAGTTACTTGTGGTTCCTAGAGTCTCCAAAAGTAGAATGGGAGCCAGAGCCTTCAGCTACCAGGCTCCTTTCCTGTGGAACCAGCTCCCAGTCTGGGTTCGGGGGGCAGACACCATCGTCTCATTTAAGAGTAAACTGAAAACTCTCCTCTTTCATAAAGCTTATAGTTAGGTTAGATATGGGTCTATGGTGGAGTGAGGAGTTGCAGCGTCCGCCTAACCCGGTCCACCTGCTTCTCTTCGTAGTCATCAGATTTATTGATCATATAATCAATAATATAGTGTGAGTTGAGGGGGGCAGGCCAGTACAGCCTCTCATCAATGTTTTCAATCGCAGCTATGCTCTGCGATTCCCTTCAACGCCCGGCCGCGTCCTGCTGCGTCTGCTGCACCCACCCGTGCTCTGCAGCGCCACGTTTCATCCCTCAACGTCCTGCTGCGACATGAACTACAACAACTACCTTCAAAGTCACTGTTCCACTATTTTCAATGCGACTATTATTGCCTTCACACCCCCAACCGGCCCCGTCAGACACTGCCTACCAAGAGTCTGGGTCTGCCGAGGTTTCTTCCCAAGAGGGAGTTTTTCCTCGCCACTGTCGCATTAGCCATTTATAATGCTTGCTCTTGAGGGAATTACTGCAATTGTTGGGGCTTTGTAAATTGTAAATTATAGAGTGTGGTCTAGACCTACTCTATCTGTAAAGTATCTCGAGATAACTCTGTTGTGATTTGATACTATAAATAAAAAATTGAATTGAATCAAAGTTCACACACGGGCCGGGTGTCGGGCTCCTGCATTATGTTTTTATTTTTTAATTAATTAAATAAAGTAAATACACTATAGGAATTAATAGTATGCAATTTAAATAAACTATAAGGTTGGTAATTTCAAAAATGAAGATAGAGGTTTTATGACTTATCACACTGACACAAAGACCAAGATCACACACATGTGACGTCACTCATGGGTTTCCCTGCCTTTGACATGAATGATGGAGAACATAAAGATAAAAATGAACATTTTTAAGTGGGTATATGGAAAGTCTGGAACTTTCTTAGTTGGTATACAGTGTATACCTGCGTATCACGTAGACTGGTAACAAGAGGCTGTATTGTTTTTAGTTTTGGGGGCTTTTGGCATGCAATGTTCTGTTGTGAAGCCTTTATTTTTATGCGCACTAGCGTAAGGTAAGACAACCTACACCTTTTTTGTTTTATATATTTATTATTTAGGCTATTATTATTTGTTTGGAATGTCGCTCAGTTTTTTCGCACGTGTTGCGAGCAGCCTCATTCAAACATTTATTTTTACTGCTAATAAACATTTAAGCTAATATTTTGATATGCCTAAAGTGTTTTATATATATCATTCTTACTGTAAGTGCCTGTGCAGGGCTCTGCTTTACTGTGCAACTTTAAGGCTGCCTGAGAAAGTCATTCCCCAACTTTTACTGTACTCAATTAGGTTAGGCCACATGTGTCAAACTCAAGGCCCGCGGGCCAAATCCGGCCCCTTGCAAATTTTGATCCGGCCCACATATCAATTTAGGTTCACAATAAATGTTGGACGCTTTTTTCATCGGTTTTGATGCTTTCCCGACATTTTTTCCAATACAAGTTTTTGGTATTTTCTTCAACATTTTTATCGACCAAACTGTAAGTAAGAAGACTATATGAGACATGCAATAATACAGTCAAAGATATTTGACTTTTTTAATGACATAAAAGCAATATCTTTGGCTCCATATCTACATCACCTTGTCCCTTACCTTCCACAGGCAATTACCCTGAAAATGTATTTCCATTAATCCAGACTAGCAGTAACGTAATACAGCTCTGATATGAGGCTTCTATCAATGAGATAGTTATGAACAGTAACATTAAAGTACATCTGTGAATCTTTTGTACAGTATGTGTGTAGTAGTCTGAGTCCAGCGTGCAAATGGCAGACTCCACCTCTAACATTTAAAACTATATGGAGAGGGCTGGGCATCATTTATAAAATGACGATACCAGTATCAATACCAGTACCCTTAAAAATATACTGATACCAATAGAGTAGTTCATTTGAAACCTTTTTTTTTTGTTCTTCTTCATTTGATACCAATCATGTGAATGGAAGCATTCAGTTGTGAAAAATGCCACCACCACTCCACCACTAGCTGCTGCAATATTGGGCCAATCACAAGTTGCATTAAATCGATGAACGCTTTCCGTTATTGGCTGTCATTTTTTTTCTTGGACTGGGTACAAAAAGGATTGGATGCAGGTATTGTTTGACAGAAGTTTCGATACTATTCAATACTGGGTCATTTCGGTCGATACTTTAAAAGGTATTGAGTACTGATACATAGCCCTTGCTATTACTGAATGTAATACACTGAATGACTATTACACGAAGATGCTATCCATAAATGGGGTTTAGAAAATACATCAAGCAATGTGGTGTTCAAGTGGCCAATTTCTTTCAAAAAAAGCTAAATTATCTATTTTTTTAAAATGTCTTTTCTGACTTGTTTCTCATAAAATCTAGCTGAAAAGAGATTGAATTCTTAGTTAGATTTTCAATTTATTTGTCAATTAGAGAATCAAGGTAATTTACCTTAAAACATGTTTTAGCATCTAATGCATATAGGGTTTAACAATGGTATTTCTCTTTAATAATAAAAAACATGACTTAATCATTCTAGAATAAGATATGATTGTGTAATATGTATTTTTTGGCGTTGAAGTTACAATAACAAAACCATCATACAACAACAATAATTGTGAGATTGTAAAACATACTTTTCAACTGAGAGAACAAAGTGACTCAGCAGTGACAACAAGATGTCGGAACATTTCTGAGTCCTAGGGAGTGGAATCTCAAAGGATGACAAAGCCTGCAACTACAGGGCATGCATGTTCAATGAATAGTTCAGATGAGCTACCCTAACTTATGTCGACACATTTCAACTATGTTGAACAATTACTAAAGATTCTGTAGAGTCATTTGAATCCGTTCCTGATGGTCTTTGATAGGACACAAAGACAATAAAGGTCTTTATAACTTGGAGTTAATTCATCCAACAATTTCCTCATGTAACCACTCATCCTGAACATAAACAAAGAAAACAAAGCAGATGGATTGTACAAGTGACAGCTGATGGTGAATGAGAGCTGTGTGGTTATTGTTGTGTTGGTCTCTATAGAATAGCAGGCAGATAAGAGCAACAAAACAACACACAGAGCACTCAGTGTGGTTTTGATTGGATGATAATTCCCATTGGCTGTTCTCCATCTTGCTGATGTAACTCTTTGTGTGGCCGCTGTACATACACATTATGTTGCATTTCATATCACTGGATTGCATTATGTTAAATGAAAGTGCTGCACAAAGAGAGTGTTCGCACACCTCTGCACACAAAGCTGATTTCAAATGTGCAAAGATCAATAAATCATAAACACATTACTTTCCCGACATTAGTTCAATTATCATAAACAATTGAGACCATTATGAAGAAGACTGGCAGACTCCATCCAGAATGGGCTGTGTTGTTCCGTGAATGCCACAGAACGGAGAAGCTTGGCAATGTTTTTGTGGCACAGAACTAAACCTTTCAAAGGTTTTTTTTTTTTTTTCTCTAGAGTTGGAAGGAGTGAAAAACGGATGTAAAAGGGACAGCAATGGTGGTCAGTCTGTTGTTTCACCACTTTGGTCCAAACTGGAATATTGGATGGATTTCTGTAACATTTTGAGATTCATGGTCCAAAGAGGATGAATCTTACTGACTTTGACAAATGATTTGAGCTACCAGCTGGTCAGTGAAATATCTTAACATTCCAGACAATGTTTCCCATTTACTTTGATGACCCTCTGGGCCCTATTTTAACAACCTGAGCGCACGGTGTAAAGCGCCTGGCGCAGGTGCATTTAGGGCATGTATGAATCCACTTGTGTTAGTTTAACGGCGGATAAAAGGGTCCGTGCTCATGGTTCAAAAGGGTTGTACTTAGTGTCTTAATTAATTCATAGGTGTGTTTTGGGATTTTATTGCATGCAATAAACCAATCAGAGTGTCATCTTATGCATGTTTGTGTGTAACAAGCATAGTGTGCACGCGCTGTGCACGAGCCTAGGTGCATTTTAAAAAACAATGAAATTATGCATTATTGAATTTAGACCAGGTTTTTCTTGGTCAATTGCACGATCACTTTCTGCTGCCTCAAGATAGCACTACGCCAACTACGCACCTAAACATACCTCCCTGTAAGACAATGGGCGCTGTGGCATCACAAGGGGACGTGTGGTAGAGGGACGCTATTTTCCTCTACAGGAGTGGCTACCCTGTGACAAAATAGCCGCCACCCGAACTACAAGTCCCAGAATGCACTGCATAGGGAGGTGCAAATAGGCTCGTTCTAGATGAACTGCGCCTCGCCTGTAAAGTGGACGAGAGCAGGCGGCAGCTTCCGGGGGCGGTGACAAAAATCCGCTCTCAAGTCGGACAGTTTTACAGCTGATTCCAGCAGCCTTCAGGCTGAACAGGAAGTGACAGAAACACTGGTGGTCCGATTCCTATTTAATAAAATGTTATCAGACCCATATATCAGCACCTACACAGTCTCCAGTTGATTTTATTATGACAGAGTAGCTGTCAAAATGCTCTACATGCGATCTGTTGCTGATTTTAATTAACAACACACTGTAGATGATCCATAATCCGAACAGATTTAGTCTCTCTGACTTCTAAACATCACTATCAGCCTCACAACATGTGTTCTGTACAGAATAAGCTTTTAAATCAGACAAATCGCAGTTAAATTCCCTCCGATTCAAAATCAATAAAAAGTTTATATAAAACGTCATCATGTTGAGTCGATTCTGAACCAATCAGCTGTTCGATCAGCTGAGAGGCCGGCGTTTCCCAGCATGCATTGGGTCCGCCTGCGTCCGCCTGGCTCTTGCAGTTGGTGAAAAGCAACTGCGCTACCTGCGTCTCAGAACTGCGGCCACCTTGGTCTCGTGAGATTACCGTTGCCCATGTGTGCATGACGTCAGAGCAAGTTAAAAAAAGCAGAGTTCATGGGGAAAGAACCTAAGCTACCAGGACTTTGCTAAACCTAGTAGTTTTACTCCCAGTATGTTTTGAGTTGGAGTTACTGTTTTTTTTTGTTGGACTATCTTCTGAAAAGACTGCTTACAATAAAACCTCTGTTTGCCTGCAACCACTTTTTGGCTGGTATCTGCATTTGCTATTCAAAAGACTTGGGCGCTGGGTGGGAAATTGACAACCGCGTCGGTCTTAAAATAGCAGACACTTGCATTGGGCTTTAACCAGGTGCAAGATAGGGCCCTCATTCTCTTTCTCTAGAGCCACCATGTGTCATGGTTGTGGTTTTCAGTTTTGTTATTTCCTGTGTGTTTGCTTGTCTCCTGATACCCTGTTGGTTGTTCACGGTTTTGTTTTCTTAGATCCTACTTGTGTATGTTCGCATTGTTTACTTCCTTACCATTATTTTGTAGTGTTTGGTTTCTTGTGTCTTTATCTGTTGAGTCTGATTGGTCACTAATGTGTTTCACCTGTTTGCTCTCTCCCTGCTTGGCATTTTTGCTGACAAGAATTAGGAAAAGAGATCATATATATTTCCCGACGGATGCTCGCTACATTGGACTGTGCATGTATGTAACAATAAAAAAATAAAAAATAATAATAATAATAATAAAGAAATGAAATTTAAAAAGCCTTAACTTAAAATTGTTTGATGGAATTTTATGCACGTAGACATCTAACTCTTGTCCGTGTGGACTTTAAATGCACTTATTGTTAAGTTACTTGGACAAATCTCTCAAACTGCGAAATGGATGTTATGTAAAGTGTATTGAGTTGCCAAATAGAATTGTTTTGACATGGATGCTTAACAGTGGTCATATTTGTTAGTGGTAATTACAGCAAGCTGTCACAATGCTATATATTATACTGTATAAAGAGACTACAAAACACTAGATTAACTTGTTTTGCATTATTTTTCTCACCTTTTTTAGAGCAAATTGTCATAGTTATGAAACATCTGCAACTTCAGCTGCCCTTCTGGCACAAATATTTCTGCAATTTGACACCGTTAAGTAATTGTTCATTCATGTTCTAAAATATGACACAGAGCTCCATTAAAGACTTAATAAGTTGAAAAATGTAGCGTAGGTGCAAACATAAGTAACAGACACACACATCTATTGCCTATTAAACTGACAAACACATTAGCACACACAATAACAGTGCAGGTGGAACTGTGGCATCTATCCTCTTTATGCAGTACAGCGGTGGCATTTATCAATGGAACAAATGGAGTAGTTTTTAAACATCACTGGTTTTATTTCACCACTCATTTCACCACCTGCGTTTTAATGTGTGTGTGCACACGCAGACGTCTGTATGCATTGTATTTCACGAGTCTGTTTATATGACGGTGTGATTTGTCATTGGAATAAATACAGAGCTATTTGCATATTAAGTGATTTGTCAGAGAAGTCTGGCTGGATGATAAAGTAAGTATTAGAATTCTGTTGGCTCTCATATTCATCAAGATTTGTCATTTGTCCTCTTCTCCTCCACACACATTTTCTTTTTTGTCTCTGCTTTTACTATCACAAAACTTTTTTTTTCTCAGAGGATGTCTCTCCCTCTTTCATGACATTTCAACTTGTTCTCCTGTCATGTCTTTTGCTGTAAACATTTCTTTTTACCAATGTCATTGGTATGTCTTCCAGTACTTTTTTTATTGAACAAAACACTACACCACCTTTTTAAGCTATAACCATGCTTTTCTTTATACCTTCAATATCAATCTAGGTATTTTCTGTACAATAATTAATTGTACAAAAAATATTAAATAATAATAAACAATATATTGTTATTATTATTATTATTATTATTATTACCATCAGTGTTACAGTATAATTTTCCGGTTGAAATCCAACTCTTGTTTCGCTCTCTGTGAGCTGAAACTTTACTGTGTAGTTGTGGGGTAATCCTCAATCAATGAATTCAAGGTAGTAATAGTGCGTTCCATTTGTAAAGTCGGAAACACGCCCCCCTTTGGATTTCCGAGCTCAAAATCCAACATGGCTGATCAATGCATCAACAGTTGTGATAGCAGTAGTAACATACCAGGAAGCGCTGCCTGGAAGGCACCATTGGGAGGCACTGGTTATGGTTAGGGTTGGGATTAAGGTTAAGGTTAGGGTTAGGTGCCTTGAAGGTAGCGGTAGCAACGCTGCCTGGAAGGAGCAGTTGGGGGCAAAAAACACCATTGAGCAATATTTCTCATATCCACTGTGAATTTCAGTTCATCTTTGAGATATCAGATAAACAATTGTGACGCTGGGGCCAGAGACCTTTCCAGTTATTACCTGCAGCACTAAATTTGGTGGCAGGCACATATTTGCCACAGTGACACGCAGGAGTATTTCACGGAGAGCCCTTATCCATATCGTACGGGCAGTAAGGCAGGTGCCTGAGGACTTCCCTGGGTCCATCACCATCAGCCCACTGTTTAGTCCAAACTTTTAACAGTGAAAGTTGCCTCTGTGAGCCACTACAGACATGCTATGGGAGTGCAGACAGACACACGCATGCACACACACTAGGGTAACCAGATGTCCCAAAAATTAGAGCAAAGTCTCAAGAGCAGACTCTTAAGTAGTAGCCGGGAGAGTTTAAAGGAACACGCCGACTTATTGGGAATTTAGCTTATTCACCGTAACCCCCAGAGTTAGACAAGTCGATACATATCCTTCTCATCTCCGTGCGTGCTGTAAGGCTGTCTGACGGCTCCAGCGGCATCAGGCCAGCACAGAACATGCAGGTGAATGGTTCCAGTAATCCTACTGCTCCAAATAAGTGACAAAATAACGCCAACATGTTCCTATTTACATGTTGTGATTTATAGAGTCACAGCGTGTACAAAAACAACGCAACATGAGACACAGCCGTCTTCTAACAGTAAACAAACCGGGAACTATATTGTCAGGCGGAAGAATATAGTACTTGGGCCGAGTGATATGCTCGCAGCAAGCCTGTCTGAGAATATAGTTCCCGGTTTGTTTACTGTTAGAAGATGGCTGTGTCTCATGTTACGTTGTTTTTTGTACACGCTGTGACTATACAAATCACAACATGTAAATAGGAAAATGTTGGCGTTATTTTGTCACTTTTGTCACAATTTGGAGCAGTAGGCTAGTTGGAACCAGTTACCTGCAGGATCTGTGCTGGGCTAAGCTAATACTGGAACCGTCAGACAGCGTTACAGCACGCACGGAGATGAGAAGGGTATGTATGGACTTGTCTTACTCTGGGGGTTACGGTGAATAAGCTAAATTCCCAATAAGTCGGCGTGTTCCTTTAACTACATGTCCCTCCAGCCACACAGAAATCTAAACCTGTGTTCAGTACTCTCAGACATCATGACGTGACCCAAACGTTTCTACAGTTGATATCTAAAGCAACTGGGATGCCCTCCTTCATGTTACCCCCCATTTTAACCATTCTCATCTAGTCACCCTAACACACATACACACCCACACAGACAGAAAGCAGAAAAATCAAATATCTTTGAGGAAAACTGGATTCAAGTTGCTGTGGTGGAGCCAACCAAAATGTCCAGTGGCACTGGGCAGATTTTCACTCACATATTGTAGTGGTAACACTTTAGGAGATTAATTTGGTCGTAGAAGCCAGACATGTAAGCCAACAAGGCTCTCTGTCTATATTCCTCTCATCCTTAACCAATCAAACATATTGCCTCTTTTTACAAACTATGGAAAATCTACACTTTGAAAGCATTTGTGTAGAAATGGTCCAACACACACACACACACACACACACACACACACACACACCCCTCTCATGCACATTTACTATAGACCCAATGGAGGCAGATAAAAGCAAGCATTCAGGCTTTGCATCAAAGCTTCTTTCTTTTGGGATGTGTGTGAACAGCTAGCCTGAGGTGTGGCTCTTGTGGCACTTCTGTGGGAATTTTCACTGTGTGTGTGTGTGTGTGTGTGTGTGTGTGTGTGTGTGTGTGTGTGTTGTTGTTGTTGTTGTTGTTGTTGTTAGTTACAGCTGGCTAGTAAGCTTACAGATTGCAGAACCCATGACTAAGGTGCTTGTGTCTGGCCTCTCTCTGTCTCTTTCTTTGGTATGCCTGCTCTCATCTCTGACATAATTTACTTATGTAATCTTCTACGGTTTCATTTTGTTTCTCTTTTTTCTTTCTTCTTACGCTTGCAATTTCCAATACCTTCTTTCTATTACTTTCTACTATATAACCGAACCCGGCTTTTTAAGGAGGTGTTTAAGTGTTTTATTCACACCAGTGGTCCCCTTGTGCCCGTGCCCCTTGCAGCACCCATCCTGGGTCGCTGCGTTTTAACCCAAACCTAACCCTAACCCTAACCCTAACCATAACCATAACCATAACCATAACTTGTAACCGAGATCTTAAGGCAGAACACCAACAGTTAATGGTGCTCCCCACTCATAGCCAAGTCGACTGTTCACGAAAGTGAATATCAGTCCTGAAACAAATGGCCATTCTTTAGTCATTCTCGACATTTGATGGCATTTTTCTCTCATTAACAAGCCATAACAGACATGAAAGCATAATGAGCATGCTTCAACACCCAGTCTGTGATATTTACACGACTGACAGCACTGAGATGTCATTTCAAGTACAGCAAGAATTTTAATGCCAATGCTGCTGTTATTAAACACAGCCACGCTTGGCAGGGAACGTGAGGTGTAGCTATATGTTATCATGTGTATTATGGTTATAACAGTACATTTTTGTTTACAAATAAACATCCATTTAACTGAACACCCAGTGTGATTGTAAGGCCACACAGTTTTTTTGGGCAGGTGGTGCAAAAAGGACACAGCAATGATGGACAGCAGTGACAATTTACTGGAAAAAAATGGGTACAAAAACAGCACTGATGGCTAGTGCCAAAGGTTTAAAGAAAAACATCAAAAAGAAAGTGACATATTAGGATTTACACAGAGCACATGGGCTGTATTCTTTCATCAACATGCAGTCTGATGCTTAAAGCAACTCAATATTCAGATGTAAAGAGAAATACTGTGTCAGCAGCTTCATAAAATTACAGATAAATGACTGACAGTTATGCAATTTCTCTTTAAAGCAGGTGACACTCATTAACACACTCATTATATTATAAATACAACAGCAGAAGAGGCTTAAAGCCAGTCTGGATGTTTTGCAGTCTTGTGGCGCCTGCAGCCACAAGTCTTTACGGTTTATTGTTGTTTTTTTTGCATTTCACTATTGGTGAGTGATATGGATGATCTTCATGGACAGTCACATAGATTAAAAAAGCATTCTATAAATTTAGCAATGCACTCCTATAACACTGTCAGACTCAGGTTGGACAGTTTAAAAAAATAAAAATAAAAAGGGATAAAAATTGATGCAGCAGAACCAGAGATAGTCTTTTTTATTCCATACAATTCTTAGAAATGACAAGTAAGCAGATTCAGGATTACAAATTCACCATGCAATGATCTATGGATTGTGATCATGAATAAAAGGGCCTACTTTATTATTTTGTAGTCTTTCGTAAACTCTCATCTGTCTTTATGTAAATGTATTTCTCTTGCTCCAGGGGTCTGTTGGCCTTGGAGATTGGCACTTGGAGGGTCGAGTTTTGGGTCAGAACATTTTATCCAGGAATCCCTGGAGACTTTTATTTAGATCACTCTGTTAGCCAGGATAACTTCAAACATTTTCCAATTTGTCCCATGATATAGTGCTATGGCATTAATGTGAACACACTTGCCCATATGCTCTGTCTTGTTGTTGCTGATGATGTAGTTTCAAGACTGAGCTAGTAAAGCTGTTTTTTCTAAAGTTTGGGCAACCAGGCATGCAAACTGGATGCATCAATGTGGTGCACTTTGACAGCGAAATTAAGAGGCGAGATCTATGTAGAATCTGTGCTCTTGTAAATAATGTTGTGTTCTTGTAAGCGATTTAACCATAAACACATTGGGCCTCATTCACCAATATCTTCCTAAGTTTTCTCTTAAGAAAGTCCCAAAGAAAAGTATACGTCGGATTCATGACGTGTTCTTAAACAGCAGAATTGTTTGCACCTGTGTTCTTAGGATTGATGAATCCCACGTCTTAGTAATTGAAAGCATGTGTCAATTGTTCCTAATTAGCATAAGAAAACGCCCCGCAAATTCCCATATAAGGACATGACACTTCCTGTGCACCTCCTGGGAAGTGCTGAGATGGTTGTTGGAGTCGCAGATAACTTGTGCAGTGGTGTACTGAATCTCAGTACTTAAGTAAAAGTACAAATAACCAGAGACATATTTACTTTAGTAAAAGTAGAAGTGCCACAATGACAACCCTACTTAAGTAAAGTAAAAAGTACCTGATTTTAAATGTACTTTGCATATTACCATTTTAAATGGTAATATGTCCACTACCACAAACAAGGCCTGGGTTTTAAAAAAAAAGTTCCTATCCTAACCAGCATAAAATGGAAATATGTTGTTAGAATCGGAATGCGGTTGGTTTTATTCATGGGTTTATTTTAAGATGGTTTTATTTTCTATAACCATGGAAGCGTAAGCAAATAAAGTGTGTTAAGCAGCGGGAATGGGGAGTCAATGTGAAGAGGTCCAGCCAAATAAATAAGATATGAACGCGTCTTATGCAGCCTGGCGGAGAAGTATGACGGTGTGGAGACAAATAGATGGAAACTATGATTTAAAAACGGGAATAAGAAAAAACAAACATTTTCATTTTCACTTTTACCGGAGGCTGTATTACCGAGGGTCAGCGGCGCTGCTCTGGAGCACCGGAGCCGGCTTGGAAGCCGATGAAGGATCGGCGGTGCCCTATATATCTATGGCAACCAAACTTCACTGGTGAGACAAACATGTGATGGTCAAGAAGACGTTTTGGCAGGGGGAAAACTGATCAGAAAATTTAACGGAACGTTGTATAAATGTAGTGGAGTAGAGAATATAGATAATTGCTGCAAAATGTAATGTATGCACTATTGATTCTACTTAAGTAAAGTACAGATATGTGAAAAATGTACTTAAGTACAGTAACAAAGTATTTGTACTTATTACATTCCACCACTGCATTTTGCCCCTACAAATAGCATTTAATCAGTTTAATTCCTGATGTAAATTGCAGTGTTTGTGTTTCTTTGCATACTATGATTTCTTTTTTCCAACAAATGATCAGAAATACATTACAGTAAATTACTATCATTGTAAACGACTGTAGAATTAAATAAAATGCAGTAACCAATTATTTAGAGCAAACTGTCATCACTCAAATGTGCATTAGAGTGCTCTTCATTGTTGGTAGATTTTGTTCTTAGCTAAGAACAAATCCAACATAAGAAAACATTAATGAATGTCAGATTCTGTAAAATGTGCGTAAGTGGGGTTTAAGAATGCATTTCTTTGTAAGAACGGTTGGTGAATGAGGCCCATTGTTTGTATAGCATACATTTGAGTCATGAAAAGAAATTAAACAAACATGATTACCTGTGTTGAACTACTTTATATTCTGTTTATTACGGGTAGGCTAGAAGACAGTATAGGGATCAACTTGACAAATAAATAATGACAAAGTATACTGTTCTAACTCTCCCTACATAAAAAGGACAAACATCGCACCTTATACATTTTATAAATACTTATTACATATAGAGCATCCAATCTATACATTTAATATTAATTTTGTCAAACATGGACATTAAGCATTCATTTTTTGAAAAGGTGTCAAAGCATGACAATCTCATTCTGAAGGAAAGCATTTCATTCTCACTTTATTAGACAGTTCTGTGAGGCAGCAAAGGCAAGATGATCTGCAGCTTAATGGCCCTATGACATGCTGCTTTTCGGATGTTTTTAAATAGGCCTTAGTGGTCCCCTAATACTGTATCTGAAGTCTCTTTCCTGAAATTCAGCCTTAGTGCAGAATTACAGCCATTAGAGCCAGTCCTACAATGAGCTTTCCTTAGGATGTGCCATTTCTGTGTCTGTACCTTTAAATGCTATTGAGGAGGAGGGGGGGGGGGGGGTGAGGGGGGGGGGGGCAAGGTGGAGGGTGGGGGTGTGGCCTTGACCAACTGCCGCTTTGCTTGTTTGCAAGCTATGATGTCTCTCTCTTTCTCATGGGCGAGCCAAATTCTCTGGGCGGGCAAAGCAGAGAAAGGGGAGGTAACCTTGCTCCTTATGACCTCATAAGGAGCAAGATTCCAGATCGGCCCATCTGAGCTTTCAGTTTCTCAAAGGCAGAGCAGGATACCCAGGGCTTGGTTTACACTTATCGCCATTTCTAACCACTAGGGGACCATATGCAGGCTGGGGGAATTCAAATTACAGTTTTTTTCGATTGCTAGACGACAGTGGGCACAACTGGAGTCACATGTGCAAAACTCTAACAACAGTCTGCACAGCAGCAGTTCATGTGGACCAAACTCTAGTTTGTTTTTCATTGCTTGAACACAGTTTTCAAAACTCTACACACTTATCCCATGACTTTACAGTTTTTCTCGATCGCTATGACACTTTTTTCAATACTTTTAACAACTTTCCTAAACTCTTAATGCACCAACACAACTACAACACACGATTGGCAAAACAGTTAATTTCATGCTCAAAATCACACATTGTAAACTAAACTCCAACACTGATTTTCAAAATACAATAATTCACTAACACAATACACTGTTTACCAAAACAATGCAATCATGTCTCAAAATCAAATAATTCTTCCAAAACACTAACACATGTTCTCTCCCAACAGGAACATTTAGTCAATCATAGCACAATGTCATACAAAACACTAACATCCCATGGAATTACAGAAACTGCATTATTTTATATGTGTCAGTCAGGTCTGCCCTTTCAAGACACTCAGATAAAGGCCTGCAGACCCCAAGTGTCTTCAGTGTGCTGGTGGGGGACCAGAAGACCACTCCTCCTCATGTATCGACATTGAACAGACACAAGTGATTGTATTGATCATATATTGTGTTTTGCACTGCAGTTTCTGTTGAAGCCTCTCTAAATTTTTGTTTTGTTGGGTTTAGATTTTTTTTGAAGATTATGTTTTGGGCTTTTCCGCCTTTATTTGAGAGGACAGCTTGTTGAGAAAGGGAAGAGAGAGAGGGGGAAAACATGCAGGAAATCGTCACAAGTCGGATTTGAACTCTGGACCTCTGCGTCGAGGCACAAACCTCCAAGTATATGTGCGCCTGCTCTACCCGCTCACCAATTTGTTTCTTTTGCTGCAGAGATTCAATCCAAAAAATGATTGACCCATCTCAGAGTAGCTTTATAGAATGTACGGTTTATGAAAAAAAGGAGACAGAGACAGAATTGTGTGTGTTGTGAAGGCATTTTTCTTATTTTCTGTGTTCATCTACAGTATATTGTTCAAATAGGTCCTCTTTTACTGTACTACCATATGATCATGTGATTGAAAGATTGAAAGATTGTTTCTTAGAAGGGAATCAGCTGTGATTGATCTATAACTTCAATCAGCTGTTTCTCAATAAATGCATGCATAAAATGCAGGCGATATATTTTGGTTTCAATTTACAATATGATCAGCTGTTCACTTTGACTTTAGCCTATAAGTTAGGTTTAGAACATGATGTTATCTGTTCTGACATACAGTGTGAAAGCATTTGTACATTTGGCAGTAAAGATCCATTGTTTTGGTTTTGGTGGAGCTTGTGTGTAAAAGAAGTTCAAGCATTTTAAATGTGTGTTAACTGTATGCATTTTGTGTCAAAGCAACAAGAAATGTGTTAATTGTATAGCCTACACAGACGGATGTTGTGCTAACTGTGTTAAGAGTTTAGGAAAGTTGTTAAAAGTATTGAAAAACGTGTCATATTGATCGTAAAAAACTGTAACCACAACGTGCACAACACTGTAGATTTACAGCACTTTGTTCAAATGCTAACACACTGCTGTAAAACTGTTAACCACACATTCAAAACAGAATAGATTTCAGTCTGGTGCCTATCAAACACTGCTGATTGCAATTTTAACTGAAAGCCTAAGTAGGTGTCTTATTTTAGACTAGTTAGTGAACATATATGGTATTTATATAGAGAAAGCTCAGAAAGCCTTTTTTTGTATACAAACACCAAATAAGAATGAAACAATTATACACTGTACCGTTTGAGATAAACAGGTAAAAGAGCAAAGATACCAATATGTCCAGGTAAGATGTCTGAGGTTATGTACACAGCTATAAAAAAAGTGAAAAACACTATCTTTACAATAGTAAAACTGCGTTCTTACTGTTTTTCAGAAAGTAATGGCGGTGAAAGCAATAGAAATACCACATTCATTTTTATTTAGAGATGATGCAGACATCCAATGTGATGAAGAAAACTTGCCACATGATGCTGGAGCGAGGCAAGCTTAGTCACACTATTCTTTGGTACTGTTACGTATGTACATTTAGTTTTTTTACCCCAGTAATTCCATAAATTACTAGAGACAAAATACTTTATTGAAGAAAACGGCTGATTTTCATTCCTTCTTTTTTACCTTATGTAAAAATTGGTATGCTATACAATCTATATTTTTTCCTTAAATAAACTATTGAGTAGTGTCAAGTCACTCAAATTGTTCAAACTGTAAAGATGAAAAAGTTTGTAATTTCTGTATTGGTGTTTGATGCTAGGGTTTTTACCCTCAGTGTGTTCTGAGTGACAGTGTGTGTTATCTCAGTGAGGCTTGTGCATAGTGTTTGGCTGCACTGAGCCTGTTTTGCAGGTGATGTGAACTGTTTAGCTCAGGTGACTGTTGGTAGTGCAGACTGTAGTTTGAGTTTTGCACATGTGACTCCAGTTGTGCCCACTGTTGTTTAGCAATCGGAAAAAACTGTAAGTTAAAAGCATCTATTAATCCTAACAAACATCCACTAGACATCATTTTTAGTCTCAGTCCATGGATCCAGAGCAGTGGTGGATCTAGTTACATGGGGTGGCAAAGGGGTGGCAAGAGGTCTTGGCAAGGTGGCAGGGGTAGACGGTATGTGGGAATCCCTATATGTGAATGGCTTTAACAAAACAAACACAAAAATACTTTTAATACTTTTCAGAGCCATATTCCTCAGCCACTAACAAAACCAGAAGTCATTGTTTGATGGGTTAAAAGCTTGTATACCCCTCATTATCTTGCTGCTAGAGTTTGAAAAGCGCCTGTCCACCTCACTGATCATTGAATCTATGATGGGAATGAATATACCCATTCTAAACATGGACATAGCCAATGCATATAAGTGACATTACATACATGATCCTACTGTATGGCAATTTATATGGAAGAAGAATAAAAACATACCATATGTTCCAAGGGTAACTTCAGGCCTGACCCTCCTGGTCTCTGCAGTTTATTGCCTTCCCAGCTAACAATTTATGGTTCCCAGAACGTTCTAGTTTTTGGTTGCAGGAACGTTCCCTGAAGGTTAAGGTTTTGGTTAGGTTTTGGTTCCCATGGAAAGTTTTCTTGGTTGATTTAGTTTAGTTTCTTGGTTAAATCGTTGCATGAGAGGTGTGCGTTCCCCTAATGTTGTAACCTTTATGGAACCTTTAGGGAACGTTCTTTTTTACATTCCCTAACCTTTAAAAAACTTTGACCGTGGTACCAAAAAAATATATAAGAATCAGAATCAGTTTTATTGGCCATATAGATTACATACACATACTTTACAATAGAGACAACAATATACATATAGGCACTTATCAACACAATATACAAAAAATATACAATACATAAAATATATGGAGTTATATTAGTATCTTTATTCAAGAGCGCATTCTTTCAATTTGAGAGCATTTTTCACTGATATTACGTTCAGATTTTGTAATAATTTCCCTCAAAACCTTGCTCTCACACTCAAATGGTCATGCTCGCGCTTGGATTTGCTCTGCTTGTGCTCAAACTTTGTGCTCGGACTCAGATATGTTGTTCTGTGGACAGATTTCCTGCTCTCAGCTTTGAACCTTCTCCTCGCACTCAGCCTGATTCTGCGCGCTTGCTAATCTGCTGCTCTCGGATCTCTCCTGCGCGCTTGGATTTTTCTGTGTTACAACAGTATCAAAATTCCACAACCAATAGAATGCCAGGTGTAGTGTTGACCAATGAAATGATCCTTGCCCCGTTGAGGGTGCGTTCGTTTTATGTGAGAACATCCGTTGCGGCCCCGCTCCCATGTAACCATGGGTCTGTAACCCAAGTTTATTTAACAACGCCGTCCATCGCTTTATTATTAGTATATGTCAATAATGTGCACAGAATGGTCGACGGTCTTTCACCTGCACCCATCAGGAAACGGGAGAAAGCTTTGAAGTGGGACATATCAAGTTACGTAGCTACACAACAATGAGGGTGAGTAACATAAATTAAGCACATAGCATATGGCGCTAGCATAGCTTGATGTCTGTAAACAAATAGCTTTTATTTAAATCAGTAGTTTAGCTAGATAGATTGAACGACATATGACGGACAGTATGTGTGTATTTACAACTGGTATTTAATGACTCCACTTTGTAATTTGTCCTCGTTTGGTTAACCATGTTCCTGGGGATTTGGCTAATTTCAAACATGCTAACATACAGCCTAGCTTGATGTCCGTAAACAAATAGATTTTCTTCATAGTTTAGCTAGATTGAACAACATATGACCGACAGTATTTGTATTTTTCCTCGTTTGGTTAACCTCTCCTTCCTGGAGATTTTGCTAATTTAATGTTAGAGCCAATAGTAAAACCTAAACTGTAATATAACTGAAAGAACATTTGTGTGAAAGATTGTTTGTGTTCGTTTTTGCATCACTGTTGTGTGTTGTTCATCAGAATTTAGTCTTCATTTCTTCATATAACATTAGTTTGAAAATGATGGATTCATATCAGTCTGTATAAAACGTTGTAATGTTTAGTACAATGTTATCACTATAATAAAAACAGATCTAGAATAATTTGCTCCTTAAATAGCAGTTTTTTTTAATGAATACAAAGCAAACTGAACAGAAAAAAACAAGCATTTTCTTTTCTTTTCTTCCAGTTGAGAATGAAGGGCTCGACCATCATAGCAGCAGAGTCTTATCACCAGCCCATGAAAGCTAGAAGTCACCCTGCTGCTCCAGATCTACCTACTGTATGACTGGCTACAGACTACAACCATCTGCAACATCATCAACAGCTGCAATTAAAGTCTCTTGGGGTCATATGGGACTCGGTTGTTCTCCATACTGCATCGTACACTATATTATTTTTCGGTTTTGTTATATTAGTAGTCTACAGACAACACTAAGTATCATTACTTAATCACAGTATATATTATTCTGGTGTACACTGTTGATGTGACTCACTGCTATTGATTATACATCACTTTAGCTTGCTACTTCCTCATAACTTTGCCTTAATTGCTCTTGTTTAGTTAATTTATTTTCTACTAGTTATATATACCTCCTATTTAATTCATTTATTCTATAACTTGTGTTGCAATACCTGAATTATCCCTCTTGTGAACACTAGACTTATCTTATCTTTATTTTAGTTCATATCATAACCCTGCTCACAAACTCACCTGTACCTGGGTCATCAGTTTGCCAATATCACTGTTCCTGCTACAGTAAATCCTACAGGCAAAGTGTACTGCTTCACAGGAGTATGAACCATACGCTTTTTAGGTTTTGTGTCAAATATTGTGCAGTTGGTTATGAATTACTTATTGTTTTGACAAGGTAAATTAAAGCTGTTTAACAACCTGCAAGTGTCCACTCTGGTAAATTTAATTATACTGTTTTTAGATTTAGATTACAGAAAATGAAAAACCTATTTGCCTTGATAAGGGTTTTAATTTGTTGCAAGTATGAACATGACTTTAATAATCTTATTGCTCTGAAAAACCACAATGATTTAAGAAATATCAGTGATACTTAACATTTATTAATTGATTGTTTATGTGTGCAGACATTACAGGCACCTATTCATGTAAGCAGAGAACAAAATAGTTTGTTCTCTCTTTTATCACTTGGATTATGCAGGTGATGGTGCAGAAACGGGTGAAGTCCTTGTAGATCTCTGGCACTTTGAGGACAGACCGATCCAGCAACTCTCCACTGTTGTCTTTGTATAGTGTGCTCCTATTTAAAACAAATTCATAGACATCAACACATAAGGTATTAGGTGTACATAGCTTTCTTTAACATCATTACTATCTTACCTTACCTTCTCTGCTTTGGATTTGTGGACATCACAGTAATTGTCTCTCCTGGGCCTTGTTCTGCACCCTGTGAATTTAAGCAAGAAAGAAATGATAAGTGTATGTAACAGATTTTACAATTAAATTATCAGACTTGCCAACGTACCTGGTTTGTGCCACTAATGCCTGCCCTCTGCACACAGGTGAGTACAGGGGGAACCAATGGGATTTTGCGTTTGGAGTAATGTACTGACTGGAACAACACAGTAGTGTGGTTGTACAACACTGGTCCATGCACACGGTGCAGCTCAACAGGGGTACTTCAGCCCCACCTGGAAGAAGGGAAACTGAAACAAAATACTTGTTTTTTTTTTCAATTTGCTTTGTATTGATTTTATAAGGGTAAAAATAAATAACTGCTATTTTAAATAGTGTTTTATTATAGGAGTGGAATTGTACTTACAACTTTCTATACAGATATATATATAATGTTATAAGAATTTAGAACATCTGAAAAACATGCAACAGTGATGTAAAAACTGATACAAACAATCCAGTTTCTTTTGTTTTTCAGTTATATTACAGTTTAGGTTTTACAATTGCCTCTAACATGTCTGAAATTAGCCAAATCCCCAGGAACATGGTTAACCAAACGAGGACAAATTACAAAGTGGAGTCATTAAATACCAGTTGTAAATACACACATACTGTCCGTCATATGTCGTTCAATCTATCTAGCTAAACTACTGATTTAAAGAAAAGCTATTTGTTTACAGACATCAAGCTAGGCTAGCGCCATATGCTATGTGCTTAATTTATGTTACTCACCCTCATTGTTGTGTAGCTACGTAACTTGATATGTCCCACTTTAAAGCTTTCTCCCGTTTCCTGATGGGTGCAGGTGAAAGACCGTCGACCATTCTGTGCATTGTGTGCAGATTTTGAACACATCAGGAGTACCTATGTGTGAATGATGACATACCAATAGCGTAAAAAAAGGATGGAATGTTTTATTTATTTATTTATAGCCTATTTTTCTTTTTATTATTGGATCAATATATTTTAATATTTTGCCACCTGGGCTCCAATCATGCTTTGGGTGAGGTAAACAGGGTTAGTGATGTTGGCATTGGATCAGTCATTTAGCAGTGGGCTAGTCTATATCCACGACGTTCCACTTCCGGGGATTGCTCCGTTGCTGCCGGAAATTCCACAGGATGCACCTCTTTTCGGCCGGATGTCCGTTTCCTACCGCTTTCTTTGTGTTGTAATTTTAAACTCCAGTGGATCCGTGCAGCGCTCAGTGCCCATGATGATTATGATTGGCTAAAAGAAATTCCAATTAACCACAGCACGCTTTTCTCCCATCCCTGAATGCTGTGTGGACTAGCCAGACCCTCCTTTGCAGCGCTGTGGAGGAAGGTCTGGCAATGCGAGACTAGCAGTGGGCTGCATTAGCAGTTATTGCTTGCACTGTAACCGTAGATGACCAGATAACAATCATGAAAGTAATCACGATGAAGTCTAAATCAGGATTCTTGATATTATTAGAGGTGGGACAGGAGAGCTCTGGTTAGACTCACCCTCTGTGTGTATGCTGAAGCATCTGGCCAACCAGCCGTGTCACCAGTTTCCCTGCCTCTAAGCGTGTATAAATGATCTGGCACTTTTAAATGCGCTGTTAGAGACAGGTAACATGCATCCTGTGTTTTCTTCAGTCAGTGTGTCCCTGCTGCTTAATGTAATCTGTCTGAGCATTACAGCACACTGTTCAACACCCTAACATCAACACCCTTCTTCTAGTGAAGATTAATTAAAGGCCCAAACTCGGTAAGCGGTATCTCTTCTTTACCTATTAGGTATAATGTTAAATTTAATTTTCATTTGTTTGTTGGAGGTTCAATGCCTCACCGACTAGGGCTGGGCGATATGGAGAAAATCAGATATCACAATATTCTTGACCAAATACCTCAATGTCACTATTGCAACGATATTGTAGGGTTGACAATTGTTTTTTTCACAAAATATCTTCACAATTAGATTTTAATAATCATCGGTAATGTGGATATAATGATTAAGTGGTTAAAGGCAAATCATAAAACAGCTACAACAGTCTGGTAAGTTAAAAAAATTACATAATAACTTACACTTATATAGCGCCTTTGATGAAACCCAAGGACACTTTACAGAATTGATTGTACATACAACACACAGTCTACATACATCACTTTACTTTAATGCAACCTTTAAAATCATGAAAAGACTAAACTTGTCTTATATAAGATGTTATCTAGTCTCACATCACAATATTGATATAATAGCCCTATTGTAAAGCATTTTGTAACTTGTTTTTTATAAAAGTGCTATATAACTGAAGTTTAAATTTTTAGTATTATTTACTCTCACTACATACATGTCTAAAGGGCTTTGCACACGGGAAGCAACACTTTGCTTGCGTAGCCGCATGGATCTGCGGGGTCTACTACGCTCCTCATGTGAAGGACAACGCTCTGTGATTAAACACCAGCGATCAATGTGTGGTAACCATGGGGATTCTGTGCACTACTGTATCCCTGCTAGGGCTGTCCCAAACGATTATTTTTTAAATGATTAATCTACCGATTATTTTTTCCATTAGTCGACTAATCTAATGATTCATTTTTTGATTAATCTAACGATTAATTAGCGATTATTTTCCCATTGCTCAATTATTAACAATTTACACAAAACAAATTTCAATAAGGTTCAAATCTCTATTTCTTAAAATTGTTTAACACTGCACTGTTCAAGTAAAATGAATTTTTAGTGCAACCTGAAACCAGATGTAGGCTATCAATCCAACCACAAAATAAAGTCACTTTCAGGAGGAATACAAAAATAAAAATGTAAAGTAAACAGAGCAAGTGCAAAAAGAGTAGTGTATGAGAGATTAACTTGTATTTGCTTTTTTTAACAGTAGGTAAAATAATGAATAAGCTCTTGTTTAACATCCAAGCTCTTTTCCCTTTAATCAAATTTAATTATTTGTATCTAAAGGCTGGTTGTCTCGTTCCAGTGATTGGTACATCTAGGTGATGGTGTCAGATATGCGTTAGCATGTTAGATGTATTTCCACTCACATACCCAACAACTGCTGAACAATGCCGATACATAGTCATTGTCTTATCCACCACTCTCTAGCCTGTAGCCTACTACTGTAACTGGGACAAGCACTAGAGGCCTGGAGAACATCCGTGTATAATCTGGATGCAGCGTTTTTTTGTTACATTTGTTTTCGGGGATTGTGTGCTTTTCTTTTTTGCATTGTTTCTGTTTTTCTGAGTTGTGTGCTTTTATTTTTGTATCGTTTCTTTAATTGCGTCTGTGTAATTGGTTGTGTTGTGTGTGCAGTGAGTTTGCTAAATGCTGCGCATGTGTTGTCAAATTAATAAAGATGTTTTCTTAATTTGCTTGTGTTTTGTATATTTGCGTGTCTTTCATTAAGTTGCAGTGCGTTTGCCCCTGTCGGCCACCGTAGCATTATAGTAGTATTATAGTATAAAAAGGTAATTTGTACGAGACAGGGTTGATAATAGTAACCACTGGCACACATTTCACAGAGGAACAATTTGCATCACTACTGCTCAATTGCCATAATAGAAAGAAAATGGTGATAGGCAGTAGAAAGCAAACTGTCAGCAACAAGCAATGTGTTTTTCTTTTGAAAGCCGAGCCAACATCCAGATGCTCAACACATTATTCTCAGGTATAAGTTAAATGCAAAAGTACAATGCAATGATGGGGTTGCTTGTGGATCATCATAGTGATCATTTGTCAATATAATCTGCTCTCAGCAACCAGAGCTGTAGCATTTTTTTTCTGCTCCCAAAGAAGAAATTGGCTCTGCTCTCCTTTGCGGAGTAGTACATCTTTTGTAGAATTTAATAGTCTCTCAGTGATCCGTAATCAGCAAAATATCCCATGCTGCCTTCCGACAACCTCACTTCAGGACACACACTTTTAAAGTAGCAATTTCTATCATACAATTGGCACTCAGAGTTTTGTCCAATTATACAGTATACACAGAAGCCAGAGGTTTTCACAAAGCTCCGAGGACGTCTGGCGATTCAGTAAAATGTATGTTATGGCAAATTTAAAATGTGCTTCCGTATATGAATCTGCTTCACTAGATTACATTGAAGCAGCAAACGGCTATGGATATTAGGTATCCTGCTGGGACCAAAGAAAAAATCCTGCAATCCTGAAAGTCTTTCTTCTGTCAGAAAAGCTATCTGCTCACCAAAAACTCTTACACTGACATCTGACACATTCCCCTAACACTGTGAATTTGTTCCATTCAATTCTAGATTGGGAGCCCAACTACTTAAAATGCAACCTGGAACTTTTCAAAGTAATAGCAGAAAGAGGCTTGACCCCACTTAACAAAGATTTACATTTGCACTGCTTTCCAGGCAGAAGTTAACAGCCTTGAACTCTTCTGATGGCACTTTTTTTTCTCTTTTGCTCCCTGTATAGACATCTCATGTGTACATTTGAATGACAGTAGCAATTGAAGAAAGTGACAGTTCTAACATCAGCATTATTTTTCCCACGCTGAGCAGGAGGAAGCCCTTTGAGCTATACTTTTACTGCTGTGACTGGATTTCTTGTCCCTTTCTGAGATAAACTGACACATGCTGCGGAGTATGTGAGTCACACACATTCACGGCAGGCTGTGACTCACATCAATGCCCACATGTAGAGTTATACAGGCTCCACACATGAGCACACACACAGCATGTGAGTGTAGTAGACTCATACAGTATTCAGATATTTTGAACCCTCTGAACCCCCTGCTGCTTTTAATCAGTTATCACTTCCTGTCCTTACACGTTAGTCAGGCATAAAATATATATTTGTCAGAATAAGAGGTTGTTATAATAAATGCTCTATGCTAATTTTGATAAAGAAGAGTTTTACACAATTTTGAAAAGATTTCATAATTTATTTTGTCTTTATGCCCTAAGCTTTATAATACACAGCATATGTCTGTATATGAATAGATAGTGAAGTGTACATAGAGTGTCCATAAGAGCAGTGTTTCCTGTTTTCACTTTAACCATGAATGTATAGTCTCCTGAATTACTTAACCCTCCTACTCAGGTTTTCAAAGTTTCAATATCAGACATTTCGTTTTCTTTCAACCAAATTGCCCCAAAATAACATGGATGGCTTCATAAAATGCTCTTCACAAGTCATAAGTAAAAATTCATAATTTGAGTTTTTTTTCTAACAGAATAATTAAATTATTTCATATTTCATATAATCAAATGAGGTTTATTATCCATGAATTCAAAAAATAAGTGTGAAACTAGTGTTAATAAGTTGGTTCTAGTGGTGTTTCAACTGGTAGGAAAAAAGGGGCACAAAACGTGGAAAAAAGCAAGCAAAACGTGGAGGGAAAAAAAGCGTTAAAAACAGTGTGTAAAAAAAATGTTTTTAATTTGTTTTAAAAATTGTTAATTTTGACCCGGGAGGACGGCACAAGGGTTAAAACTCAAAATCTGATCATTATGAGACAAAAGTTGACTGCTTAGTATTCATTTTTATTTTTCACATCCTGGATATTCAGTTATTTTACATTCTCGCAATGTTGGATTCCTCAATGTAGGACAGACTTGGGAAACAAAGCTTTTAAATTTGCAGCCCCTTATTCCTGGAGCAATGTACAGAGGTACTTATAGCTACTTGTTAATAAAATAGCCTCACAGCAAGTTGGCACTGCAGAGTTTGATCACTGGTCTGGGCAGAGTTGGATCCCCGGTCCGGCCAGGGCCTTTCTGTGTGGAGTTTGCATCTTCTTCCCGTGTTAGCATGGGTTTCCTCTGGGTGCTCCGGTTTTCTCCCACCATAAAGACATCCATGCTAGGTAACTAGGACTACAGTCCAACACTGGCACATTTACAGAAATGTTGATTAATGTGCATTGTCCTAATCAAATGAAATACATTAATAAAAATAAAATAACTATGGTTCCCTCCCATTGCCTTCCACATCCACAACACTATCAAGGATTTATTTTAGATACACAAATTTTGGCCATAAGCATAATGTCATCAGTGCCTAGAGTAAATACTGTCCTCAGTCTGGCCACCCCTAGGATGCCACCAGTTTCTCTTCACTGACCACTGACAAGCAAAGAAAACAGTCTACACACTCCTAAAACTGCGATGGCTGCAGCTGATTGGACGAACGTGTCATGTTGGTCTTTCTTCTCTCGGATTTCAAAACCGATATGTACCATATATACCATAATGGCGGCTCGTTTTGAATACAATCTCTTATTTTACTAAAATAGTTCACCGAAATGTGGTTCTGAAAACATTTTAAGCGAGAAATAGGGTATGCAGCAGATCGACACCGGTCAGTTTAAAAGATTTGTCAGCTTTTGAGAGGCACCGAGTTGGCCGCTCCTCATTTGCATAAAATTGGCTGGATTAAACTTTATGCAAATGAGGAGCAGGACGCCCCGCTTGTCCAAAGTCCCTGCGACGCTCCCAGAATGCATTGCACGGCTGCTTCCATAGAAATTAATGGGAAGCGTGATAATGACACTGACAATGGACACACACCATAAAAGAGGTTAGGACTGATTTGGGAACCCTTATAAAGGTACCTCAACTGCCTCGACCGTGCTGCTATAAATCTCCCCCAAAAAAATTCTTTATTTTTTATTGATGCTTAAAGACACAAATACACAAAACATCATGGTATGACAAAACAGTTGTTTATACAAAAACAAGACACATACAACAAAAAACAAATCACATACAAAACAAAACAAAAAGGAAAACTGTTCAGGATTTCCAGACTGTGTAGAGGAGACAGAAGCTGATTTTTTCTTTTTTTTGGTTATTTTTAATTATATGAAGGGATTTAAGGAGCAAATCTATTTCTAACTTAAATACCTGGAAGGAAGGCTGTCCCTTTTGCCGTTTCTGTTTATGAATAAAAAAAAAATATGTTCACTACATATTCCAAAGTGTTATTATCAGGATTATCATAATAAAAAAGAAAATCTTTACGCTAAGAGGATCAAAGAGGTGGATCAAAAAGGTGACTATTTAAGTCACTGAGAAATGTTTTAGTTTTCTCACATTCAAAAAATAGGTGTGATAGTGTTTCATCCACATCACCACAGAAGGAACAAGCACTACTTATGTCTGCATATTTGGCTACAGTAACATTCACGGAGTATATTTGATGAAGAATTTTGAATTGAACCTCCTTCACTTTATTTGTAAAAGCAGTATTTAGTAGGTAACAACCAAGCTCTTTTCCAGTTAATATCAGGAATTAAAGATCCCCAGTAAAACTTTCCTCTAGGAGTTATTCTTTTTCTAAATTAAAAGATCTGACAAATATGTTTATTATCACATTTTGTGTCTACCACATCAGTCCCATTCAAAATTAACTTATGTTGTGTTACATTGTCCAAACCAAAAGATAGGTGACTTTTCATCAGATGGATTAAACCCTTAGGGATAGCTTTAATCAGTGTGTTCAATTCCTTAAATGGGACTGGGAAGCAATGACGTGATAAAAAATGTTTATATGTTAAAATAGCGCCAGAACTATCAAATAAATAAATAATATTATGGATGCCACATTCAAACCATCTAGAGAAAAACAGGAATTTGTTTTTAATTGTAATATTTGCATTGTTCCAAATAAGTGTTTTATGAGGGGAGAAGTTATGAATGAAACACAGTTTCCAAACAAGAAGACACTGTTGGTGACATTTAGATAACTTGACAGGTAATTTGGTGGGAGCATAGTCACATTTTAAAAGGAAGGAAAGACCACCAAGAAGGGGGAAACAATAACATTAATAAAAGCATCACCAAAGCCAAATAACTTAAGAGTTTTCAAAATAAATTTATGCTCAATAGTATCAAAGGCCTTGTAGAAATCTAGAAAAAGACCAAAAGCCTGTGACTGCACTTCATCAACGTAGTCCAGTAAATCATGCAGCAGCCTTAAATTATTTGTTATGTGACAATTTTTCATAAAGCCAGACTGAGTTTCAGAAACGATATCACCAAGGCCAAGTTTTAAGTCTGTTGGCATAAACTAAGGCTATTATTTTATAATCAATAGTTAATAGTGAAATTGGACGCCAATTGTCAACAAACTCTGCATCCTTACCCGGTTTAGGGATGAGTGAAATAATTCCTTGTTTCATAGTGGTGGTCATCTCTTTCTGCTCCATACATTCTTTATACATACAAAGCAGCGGATCCTGAATATATTCCCAAAAATGCACATAAAATTATATACCGGGAGCCTTTCCTTTTTTCATGGAATGGATAGCTTTCATTATTTCAGCAGCTGTTCTATTAGAATCACAAAGTGCTTTGTAAATATTATTAATGTTCGGGATGTATTTTCTTATCTCTTCAATAAACATGTTGCAGTAACTGAGACAAAAACTTACAGAGTACAAATCTTTATAAAATCTTTATAAAAGGCTGTGACAAATTCTGAAATTGAACAAGGGTCAGTAGATTTGGTGCTATGTATATTAAGAGAAGTTAAAGCTTTTCTTTGACCATTTCTTTTCTCTAGTGCAAAAAACAAACTTGAGTTATTCTCGCCCTCTTAGCCATTTGGCCCTTGATCTTATAAAGGCCCCTCTGGCTAAATCAAAATAAAACTCATCAAGTTGTAAGTTTTTTCTTTTTCATTAATATTCTTTTAAGATAACTAATTTAATCTATCAAGTAATTTAGTTTCCATGTGATTTCTTAATGGCAATATATCTGGTCTTGTACTTAAAGAACTCCCAGTTTTGTTTACATCCCTCAGTGAAGTTGGAAAAGATTTCAGTCATACGGTCTTTAATACTGTTGTTGAAACTTTCATCTTTTAATAAGGCATTATTCATCTTCCAATAACCTCATAGCTATGTAGTAACCTGCTGGTAGCCCAGTTTAATTGTTATCAGTTTATGATCAGAGAACGGAGCAACTGAATGTAATATATTCTTAACAAAATGAATAGCAGATTCAGATATCAAAAAAAGGTCCATCCTAGATTTAAGTGATAGGCTTTTGTTTGACCAGGTGAAGTCCATTAGGTCAGGGTTAAAAAAATCGCCAAGTGTCTACCAAAGAAAGATCAGAACACAAGGATAGAACCAAATTATTGGCAATAGGACCCTGACTCAATTTGGGGGGGAATCTATAAATACTGGAATCTACACATTCATTGAAGTCACCCCCAAAGACACTATAGGATTCATTATATTTATCGAGAAATAGTTTGGCATTGTTTGATATCTGGGCAAATAAACTTTTGTTAGACGAATGTGAGTTATAACCATAAATATTGCATATAATAAAAATGACATTTTCCTGCTTTATGACAATCATCACCCATCTTCCTTCAGAGGATTTCACGGTTTTAAATTTCCAACTTAAGAAGCCAGAAGATCTCACAATGCACTTTCCTGGAAAAGCTTGGCCTTCAGCTGTTAGGGCCATGGCTGGAGAAAAGAAAAGAGAGCTCATGGATGCTCTAAAAGTCTGGCCCAATCCCAATGCCCCCTCTAAATCCCCAATTGACGTCAGTGGTAAGTATTTGAGTGCGAAAGGCTACAAGGGCTGGAAATGGCATATTTTCCTATGGTTTTGTGTCTAAGTGACTGATGGGAACAACAATCTTTGACATTGGTCCAATATTAAGCGAGATTGCTGCAGTCGGCAGCGGCGAAACAGGCTACAATGTAAGTTAATAGGGCAATTGTCCAGCTTGTATTTACCTTCACAAAAGTGCTCATTTTGCTACTGACAGGCTCAGATTAATATTCTATGTATCTGACAAAACTATGGAAAGGATCCCTTCAGAGATAAATCTCTTTGAGACCTTTCTGTTTAACCAAAAACAGCTCTGAAGTCGCTAGCGCTAAACCCACCAGACTCCCATTTAAAAAAGCAATACTTTTAGCGTTTATAGAGCCAACATATTTTCACATGCAAATCAGTAAACTATGTGTTTATTTCAACCGAAACTAGAGTTGTCATGGTTGGAAAAGTGGAAAGACAACCCAATATGGCTTTTCATAGTTTTATTTTGTTTCTGTTGACTTTGAATGAAGTGTATTTTACAATGCTAAATTACTAATTATTTACATGGAGTCTGGTGGGTTGAGCAAACACAATTTCATGGATGTTTTGCATCATTATGTTGTTGTGGGTGCTCCTTCCATGTCTCTTTACCTTTCTTTTCTCACAGAGCTCTAAAAAATATCCAGATCTTCTGCGTTGACTGGCCCATGATGTCACGATGGACGTGCGCATGATCATCACCACAATCATCTGGAACTTTAGCTCACACTCTCTCCGAAGATGAATATCCTCAATGGATCTGCCCATTTTAATGTATGTCTAATGATATAGATAAACTGTGTGCCCCCCCGTGCTATCAAGGAAAGTCTGAGGGCCCTATCTTGCACTCAGCGCAATTGGCTTTGTACACCGACGCATGTATCATTCCTATTTTGCACCCGACGCACGGCGGACTTTTCCCTCCACAGACGCACGTCGTTAAAATAGGGAATGTATTTGCGCTCCCGGGGGTGGTTCAGCGAAAAGAGGCGTGTTCCGGCGCAAATGTTATCTGATGCTATTTTGCAGTTTCAGAAAACAATTCCGACACTGACCAGGAAAAACCTGGTCTAAAGTCAGTGGCGCTAATCCAAAGTCAGTAGCGCGTTATTCAGATGCTATTTTAGGGGCGCATGCTTGGCCATAATGTAGCGTGTGCACAACGCGCATACACTTCTCTCATCTAAACGGACGCAGCAGTTCCCATTTTTGCAAACCATGCATAATTACAAAGAAAAATATTACTGAAAATGTGCTTGAGGTGTTTGGATAGATCAGGAGGAACTTTACAGTACAGTCCTCAAAAAGTCGCAGCATTCTTTGTGGCTTGTTGTGTTTTACACAACATTTCCATGAATCATGGATGTGTTGATGACATAAATGAGGAAATATTAGAGGACTTAACGAGACGTGGTGTTGAACTACGGTGGGATTGGACACTCCGGCGGAATCTGATCCGGGAGTAATGCGCGATGCGCTCCTGGTTTAGCGGGTGGACGGAGATGGAGTGGGGGGAGGATGAAGGGGCACAACAGGAGCAGGTGGTGCGTTTGGAGGCCCACGCTCCATGGCTGCAGCAATCCTCTCCAGACTTGTGGAGATGCGCCCGAGGGGCCGCAGCAACATCGCCACCCGGTCACGACGGGCGTTTGTTACTTTGCCGCATCTCGGACAGCTCCCGCTGGCGTACTCCAGGCAAATCCGTCGTCATAATAATCCGCCATGGAACAAGTGCGCCTGCTCTTAAAGGGAATGTGAGATGACGCTCTGATTGGTTATTTTCACGTTACGCCCAAACCACACCTAGCTACTTCAGACCAACCCATTTTAGATTTGCGTCGGGCGCAAGAGTCATTTATCCCGCCGGTATAATAGCAACAGCGCTCGAGATCCACCCACAAAGCTACTTGCGTTTTGCGTTTCACACTTGCGTTTCAGATCGTTAAAATAGGGCCCTGAGTCTCTTTTGATATTTTAGAATTACCGGGTCGAGAGTGTCCATGATGTCAGTCTTCTGGCATGTTGCTCCTCCTATAGCACGGATGACCTTGACCACTTGTGTAGAGGTCTAACTCGAACAACCTAACAGCCATGAGCTTCTGGAACTCTGCATTGATCTGGAACAAGAATTACAGGGGATATTGTAGTGACTTTAGGAAAATGCAACTGCCCTAGGTATAGTATACAGTAGTATACAGTATACAATCTAAGTTTAACAAACTGACCACTGAAGCATACCTGTAGAATATTACGTCATTCTGTTGGAACAGTGAAGCGTTTCCCACAGGTTGTCAATTCACTTGTGATAATGACAGGTAGCACAGTGTGTGATGATATGTTGTTAGTATGGTGTTAGACAATGTGGTATGTGACAGTAGATAAAATGTTTTTTTGTATTACAGACTATTTCTGGGTTTTCTTTTTTAAAAATGCTCTGTCCTGTACATACAGGCATAGTGTAATATAGCAGTGTGAATAAAATTTGTGCAGGTTAATGTAACAATGAAACTTACCTTAAATTGAAGTTGTCTGGGACAAACATGAAAAGAAAATTAAAAGTCAATTTATATTAAGTGGAGGGGAATTTAACTTAACTTGAGTCGTGTAAGGTAAGCAACATCACCCCACTATGTAGCTCACTGATTCTTGGGAATTTGGATAAAGGCTTTAATTTTGAATATATATTATATATATAATATATATTTATTGCAATGTACTGGTGCAACTTCCTCATTTTGTATTTTTTTCATAAAATAGACATTATTACTTTGTTTTCGTAAACACCGTCAGACACAATAAAACGCAAATTATGTTTTATTTATTTGGTCTAATATGAGTTTTTATATCATTATCTGGCATTCGTAATACACATATATGCTGTTAAATGTTGAATATTCACTTTTGTTCATTTTTTATAGTGTTTCACGTGAACTCCTTTAAAACATCTAACATCATAAATAGAAAAAAGTAATGTTTTTTTATCTAACAGACATATATTTGTATTAAAAGAGACTATTACTTTAATAACTCAACAGCACTGAAGAAACATAGTGTAAGCATATTCATTTAAAACAAATAATACTCCCTCTGACGGTGGTGACTTTAGAACTGAGGGTGATGACACTAATCTGGTGACAGTGGCCTCATAACAACATACAATTCCAAAATGTATACCACACAAGATGGCTTCTTGCTTAACAACTTAATTGAACTATTGGGTCCAAAAAATAACAATCCTGAGCATGCATATCATGTGAAAGAGTAGGTTTTTGTCACCACCATCAGACATCACCACCGTCAGGTTTTCTGTGACGTACAGTCTGGCGGTGGTGACAAAAACCTCCAAAAGGTCCTTAACGGATACTAGAATATAACTGTTGTTACAATTAATCACAATAATTATGGGCTCACGGCTGTGGTTCGGCCGCAGCCGCAAAGCCGAACCACAGCCGTGAGGATATCCACGAAAACCACGAAAAAGACAGTGGTGACGTCTGACGGTGGTGACAAAAACCTACTCTTTCACATGATATGCATGAGTTGTTCACATTAGCCATCTTGTTTCCCCTCTATTGCTAGCTACTTCAGACCTCTTCTTAAAAAGTATACATTCATGTCATAATCTAATCTAAAATTCTTTATACAAAAGGGACGTGTTGACATGTTATAAGTTTAAGAGAAAATAGCAAACTTAAGGGAGCTTGAGTGATCTTGAAACATGCAGTAGAGCTGAAGATTTGAAAATGGGGTCCTCAGGAATGTAGTTGACCTTGTATTTGCCTGATTTTATTTCCTTTTATAAATATTTGACAGTGGTGACGAATATGTGGGACACATGGTAAATATTGTTAAAAACTCACTGTTTGTAGTTTTTAAAACATATTACAATGTACTATTTCATATGGTATTTCAAAGATATTATTCAATTCAATTTACTTTTTGTTTTTTTTAATCAAGTTGAAATGATTATCTTCTGTTCGAGGACAACTAATTTTGTAGGCAAATAATCATTAAATTAATAAAAATAAAAAATAAACCTATAAAAGAACATTACATATGTGACAGAATTGGCACTTTTCTTAGTGGGACATGTTTTTGCCAAAGTTTCAAGAATCAGTGAGATGTTAAATGGCTACCCAACCTGAGCCCAACAAGACCTGAAGGGACCCGACGGGCCGGGACGGGTTCGGACAGATATTTAGAAATGATGTTCAGGTTCGGGGCGGGCTCGCTCACATCAGCGAGATAAGGCATTAAACATTTAAAATTTAAAACAGCTTATTATGTGGGTAGCCAATGGGCCTGTTTCACTTGATGCAAAGGTTTTTTTTGTGATTAAAATAAATTTTAAATATTCCCCTAACATCTGTCTTCCTGTGTGCAGAAATTTGTTTATGTAGCTGTGACAACGAAACACATGCATATTAGGCTACATGTACATGTGTCATTAGTATGAGAAAAAAATTAGATTTTATCTGTGTTGGGCTCGGGTTGGGCTCGGACATAAATATTTTAATGCCTGTCGGGCTCGGGTCGGGTTCGGTTACTGCTCTGTCGGACGTGGGCCGGGCTCAGTGTGTGTGTGTGTGTGTGTGTGTGTTGGGGTCCTTCTGTAAGTAATTTTGGGGTACAATTTGGTTCTGGAGAATTCTACAAGCAGCAATACCACAGGCCAAGCAATCGTACGGTGGCCCTGAGAGGCCACAGCACGCAACAATAAGACAACACTTGCAAATAAACCACAGCATGCACTAATAAGACAACACGTGCAAATAAACCACAGCAAGCAGTAATAAGACAACACGTGCAAGTAGCCCACGCCACAACGGAAGTGTTTCCAGGGGACACTTTTAAGTGATGCACACGTGCCTCAACCATTGGCTTTCCGGTACATAGACAGACCAACAACAGGACAATTTTAAAAAATTTCGCCATTTTATTCATCACTAAATTCACTTCTGAATACGTTTTAGGCGAGAAATGAACTCTTTAGATTTTGAATATAGGCAGTCTTGCGTAAATTGTTGCCGAATTGACAATTTGTTTCAAAGTTTTCGGAATTGAGTAGCTCCATAAAGTGACGCGACAGCCAGCTAGCGCCTGCCGGGGCCGCTAGCTCGTCGCTCAGACAGTCCTGCTCAGAGACCCCGCTCTAAGCTGGAGGTCTCTCAGACCGGTCTCGTAAATAAAAGGCTTTCATTTCGGCGTTGATGGATTATTTAGCTGCATTTTCGGAGTTAAACTCCACAAGCGCTTGCAGGCTTAACAACCTCGCTGGCCGGCCGTCACACACACACACACACACACACACACACACACGCCGATACATAATAATAAAATACTGAGCACCCTACGTGTGCCAGGCTACATTCATTTAAAATTAAACATTCCAGTTGGTGCTTAGTGGAGCGTCTGTCATAGTGTGATTGGTTATGTAGGTGGCATTGATTCTTAATTTCCCACGAAGCTGATCGCAGTTACTCAGTTAAACTTTTCATCTCCAATCCTATCTGTATTAGTGAGAAGTTGTGCTGTCCTGAGTTGAAAGCCTATTTTACAGCTTACACCGTTGTGGTGTGGTTTATTTGCACGTGTTGTCTTATTGTTGCGTGTTGTGGTTTATTTGCACGTGTTGTCTTATTAATGTGTGCTGTGGTTTATTTGCACGTGTTGTCTTATTAGTGCGTGCTGTGGTTTATTTGCACATGTTGTCTTATTGTTGCGTGCTGTGGTTTATTTGCACGTGTTGTCTTATTGTTGCGTGCTGTGGTTTATTTGCACGTGTTGTCTTATTGTTGCGTGCTGTGGTTATTTGCACGTGTTGTCTTATTAATGCGTGCTGTGGTTTATTTGCATGTGTTGTCTTATTAGTGCGTGCTGTGGTTTATTTGCACGTGTTGTCCTATTTGAACAGGCACTGTACTAGTGGAGTAAAAAAAGAGAGCAGTGTTTCCCCTAGTGTCAAACTCAAGGCCCACGGGCCAAATATGGGGTTCACAATAAATTTTGGCCCACCAAGTTTTTGTCACTTTTTCTCGCGTGTTAGGTGTGTTAGATTAAAAATAACGTGACAATTTCACGAAATGCCGTGAGACCGTGTCGGCTATTGACCACTGTCATGTCAAAATAAACTATAAACTACTGCTCAATATCTAAAGTAAAGTAACAGCTAGCTGTAATAGCTGCAATTACACATATCTCTTTTTCTGCCTGTTTTGTGATATACATGCCTAAAAAATATTTCTATACTGAAATAATATCAGCATTATAACTATTATGACGATAACTATGATGATTTTTCATTAGGCTATTTTTGGTGCCCCCTCAGCACTTGGTGCCCTACGCACAGCACGTGATGCGGCGCTGGTGACAGGACATCAACAACTATATATATACAGCTATTCCGCTTTCTGTCCCTCGCTCTCTTTCTGTTTTGAGTGAAAACCTGATAATGGAGCTGATTTAAATCACGATGTGTCACTGTCCAAAATAAATGGTTTTCAATTCAGAATTTAAAACGTGCATGTGATAGCTGTTGGCTCTGCTGACTTCCAAAGCTGTTGTCATTTTGAAACACTTCAATCATATCGAAGTTCTGAGCTCAATAATAATATCAAGAATTAAGAAAAGAAAATAATAATAACATGAAAGCAATTTCACACTGCATTATTATGCGTTTTGCTCAAATACAGAAAAGTACATACATACACAAAGGAGTTAAAGTTGTTTCTCATCAGTCATTTGCTTCATTCTGCTACATAAGATGTTTGGTAAGTAAGATATGAGCTGCACATATCTCAAGGAACACTTTCTGGAATCCACTCACAGTTAAATGTGCAATCAGCTTTCCGCCCTCCAGCATATAGCACCCAAATATAGGAACCACTCAAAATATCTCCCCCACATTTCTTCCTCTATAAATAATCGTCTCACCTTGAACATCTATATTCTCTTTCACACTCCTACTCCATCTAGTCATGATTCTATGTTTTTACCATCTATTCATGAATTTATATTTTTACCATCTATCTATCTGTCCATTTACTGTATCTGTCGACTTGTAATTAAACCTGCTGATTTCCCCTGATCAAGTTTTAAAAGGGAGGCTTTCAGGTTCAAGCTAATTCCCTGTTCCCAGGAGTCCTGCTTGTACTGTATAAAAGGTAAACAGTAAAGAAGCACTGATATGTTGAGTATTGAGTTGCGTGGCTCCTCCTGAAGTCCACCATCATCTCCACAGTTTTTACCATATTCAGCTCCAGGCTGTTATGACCACATCAGAGAACCAGCTCATAGATATGTATACATAGATACTGCCCCTGGCTTGTTAGACGCAGCTCAGGAACAGACATCTGACCCGTTCTGCCATAGAGACTCATAGAAAGACAGAATTTTGTGCAACTTTTGGATGTTCACCCGAAAAAGAAATGCCAAACTAAACATGGAATAACATTTTACAGATGAAAAAGGTGTTTTATAATATTTAACTGTTAAGAATGTGTTGAATTAAATTTTGCAAGAGGTAACATTAATCCTTCTTTGTGACTGTCCTGATATTGAATTAGGTTTATGCTAGCTTGCGTCAGATTAAGTATTTTTTAATTAGTAATATACAGTATAAGTAAGATGCTGAAATAAATGTTTGTCATGAATGTTATTAAAGTGGCAGTTCCAGGCTAAACTACAGCCCTCGAGTGGCCACTTGAGGCAAGTCAATCCCATTCTCTCTTATTATAATTATTGTGATGTATGTGCCATTGAGCATTGAGTACCCGTTCCACTAGTTGGCGCTGTGCAGGTTATCTGAAGTGAACCCACGACATACCATTAGTGGCGACAAGGACAACTTTTGATTGCCCGTTTGTTCAAAAGTTTCCGCCACGGTATTGACTGTTAGTGGAGGAAGACGTTTCTGGCGCAGTGGGAAGTGTGGCTAATGGAGGCTAGTGAGAACTAAAAGGAGAATGACGGCTAATGGAAGGAAATGGCTGGATACGGATACATCGGGCATATCTCTGCTTTCAACGAGTCACTGGAGCAGTGGGCAAGCTACGTGGAAAGGTTTGAGCATTTTGTAACAGTAAATGAGATTGAGGGAGACAAAAAGTCAGCCGTTCTTCTCAGTGTAATGGGTGCTGCTACCTATGGACTATTGTGTAGCCTTGTAGCTCCTGACAAGCCTACAAAGTCTACAAAGGAAATTAACTAACAATGTCAAGATCAACAAGCCACTGACAGTGACAGATATGTTCATATTTGATTCATCCAATAAATTATTATTTTTTGTCTTAAATCGTCCAGCCATTTTCATATTATAACAACATTTGCAGCATCCTGAGCTTTTTTGGTAAGGTTCCTAGTAATAATTATTATTCGCCTCAAAACAAGTTTCGTTTTTATTTTTAAAGAACTATACAAATAAAATTTAAACTTTTTGCAACTTTCACTGTCTATGTGAATCCCTATGCAGGATTATCAAGGCGGGCCCCCCTACTACAGCACGAATAGGACAGGATAGGATCATAGAGACACAGCAAGTCCTGTTTTTCACCCAGGCAAAAACAAAATCTGGCTGGTGGTCAAAAAAGTTAACTTCAGGCCCTGCATTGCAGTAATTAAACAGTTAGCTGAAAAGAAATATTAATTCATTGATGGATAATTTATGACTGGAAGTGCCTGTAAAGAGGATGGTTAGAAATGAGGATGTTTAAAGGTGACATGGCATGAAAATTTCACTTTATGAGGTTTTTTAACATTAATATGAGTTCCCCCAGCCTGCCTATGGTCCCCCAGTGGCTAGAAATGGCGATAGGTGTAAACCGAGCCCTGGGTATCCTGCTCTGCCTTTGAGAAAATGAAAGCTCAGATGGGCCAATCTGGAATCTTGCTCCTTATGAGGTCATAAGGAGCAAGGTTACCTCCCCTTTCTCTGCTTTGCCGGCCTAAAGAATTTGGCCCACCCATGAGAGAGAGACATCATGGCTTTCAAATGAGCAAAGTGGCAGTTGGTCAAGGCCACACCCCCACCTTCCACCCTGCCCCCCCCCACTCTCCTCCTCAATAGCTACAGACACAGAAATGGCACATACTAAGGAAAGCTCATTGTGGGACTGGCTCTAGTGGCTGTAATTCTGCACCAAGGCTGAATTTCAGATACAGTATTAGGGGACCACTAAGGTCTATATAAAAGTATCCAAAGAGGACCATGTCATGGGACCTGTAAATCAAATTGCAATAGAAAGTGTTTTATTATAATATATATATTTAGCAATCAGGTTAATTCTTTTAAAACAAATACACTTCCAGTTATGGCTTAAATTATCAAAGGAAAAGGGGGGGGCAGAGGCCAGCTGTGGAGAGACAGTCTACTAAGTCTTCAGCAGCAGACTGCTGCACCCTAAGTGCAAGTAGGAGCGCTACCGCAGGTCCTTCATTCCAGCAGCAGTCAGACTCTTTAATACAACATCATAATGTAGCACTGCTAGCTGTTTCTGCAATATGAGCCATCACTGGACAATATCCTGCACTACGCTTTATTATTTATTACTGTGTCACCTCCAACTGTGCAATATTTCATTTCTATTCATCCACACCTCACTCATCTGTATATCTGTGTTTATATATTGTCTTTTTATAAAAGGTTTATTGTGTAAATATGTTTGATTAATCATTATAACAAATTCTATAACAAATTCTATTCTTTTTCTATTTCTTATACTTAATGAATATTTTTTTCACCAATGTCTACTTAATGTGTATTTGTGGTATTCTGTTGTGTGTACATTGTTTTTCTTTTGAGCTGCTGTAGCAAAGCAATTTCCCCACTGTGGGATTAATAAATCTTAATTTAAGGGTGTGTTCCAGGGGTGCACCAACTTACCCACCGCATGTGCCCACTGCAATCGATAGTCACTGCAAACAAACAAATTGTGTCACCACAAATCATGTCACCATGCTGTTATCGCTACAATCTATGAAGGGAACCACACTAATGTGCCTAGCCTCCTCAAAGCTGGCTACTAGCTCCACTGGAAAGCAAAATAACAATTTAACAAAATCAAGAAAACAATAAACAAGTTGATAACCTAAAATACAAGCAAACCAAACAGGGAGAGTGTCCTGGGGGCACTGACAAAGATGTACTAAAATGATTAAAATCAAAAAACAACAGAACCATCTATTCCATCTCCTGATCCAGTGAGTGTGCAATCATATCCGGTAACATCAGAGGTAGTCAACACACCACATCAAGAGACTGGTAAGCGATACCCACCCCGTGTCATTACGAAACCAGTTCGTTTTAGCCCTTAAGGAATTTAATACAGTTGGACAGTAGTTTAGTTCTGGATAAGGGACATTTGTTACATTTGTTTTTATTTAGACTAAAGAGTCCTGTCTCAAGAATAAGGACATACTAACCCCTTGCCTGACTCGGGGTTGGGACAGTCTACTCCCTACCTCAAGATTAGGTAATGTGACTTCAGCGGCTGTGGCTCAGCAGTAGAGCAGTCACCTGCCAATCGGTTGGTGGTTTGATCCCTGGCCCTGCAGTCCCATATCAAAGTGTCCTTCGGCAAGACACTGAACTCAGAGTTTCCCCCGATGCTGTGCATGTAAATGTCTGTAAATGTTTATCTGATGAGCAGGTGTCATCTTGTACGGCAGCCTTGGCCACAGTGTGTGAATGGTGAATGGTTCCTGTACTATGTAAAAGTGCGTTGAGTAGTCGTTGAGACTAGAAAAGCGCTATATAAATACAGTCCATTTACATGTTATGAAAAAAATGTGTTTATGTTCATGTCATGTGTCAGTGGGGAGGAGATGTGATGTATGTGCCATTGAGCATTGAGTACCCGTTCCACTAGTAGACGCTGTGCCATCACTGTTGCTGTTGAATAAGTACGTTAGTAAAAGAGAGTACTGTCAAGACGTGTCTGTGTTGTCTCTAATAAGGTTATCTGAAGTGAATCCACGACATAACAATTATTATTATTATTATTATTATGAGCCTTTCACCCTTCATCAACTGTACATGGGTTGAATTCTTTTTACAATTCACCCATTTGAATTTTATTAAGGCTTAAATCTGCATACTGTTAATATCTACACAAGATATTTTGGCTTGAAAAAACGCATTTTTTAAATTTAACCGAGTATCCTGTATCATAAATATGTGTCTGGCATTTGCAGCATAGCAAACCGCTTTAACATTGTGTGGGAATTCAGCAAGAAATTATGATTTTAATTGTGGATAGATCTCCTGCCTCAATAGACATACATGCATTATAATATATATATATATATATATATATATATATATATATATATATATATATATATATATATATGGTTCAACCTACTGTCGGTATCCAGACTCATCACCAGACCTTACTGAATCTGTGGAAAAAACTGCAGAATTCTGCGTCCGCAGATTCCGTGTTGCCCTACTTATCACCGTCATCTTTGTCCCGAATGAGTACAGTAACAGCACAGGTGACACGAAGAAACATGACTAATATTATTTTGCTAGCCAGCAGGGCATTCAACAGCATTTATTAAACTAATCATAGGTTGCTAAGAGTGCATGTGCATTACAAGCTGTCAAATCATATTCTACTTGATAAAGTTAAAATGTACTAAAATAAGGAGTTTTGCATCACAGTAGCAAGCAAGGCTACAAAAAGGTAGCCTTCTGACACTGGCTGTAGGCTGTAACATGGCCCTCACTTGAGAGTTCTAAACTGGTACTTAAATAACTTACTGTAACAACTGACTGTAAGTGATGCGTTATTATGGAATGCACGCAAATTCTAGGCAAGACCCGCCCTTCAATAGCATTCACACACTACTATTGGCCAGGCATCCATGCTAACTGTAGGTATTCCATCCATCCATCTTCGTCCGCTTATCCGGTGTCGGGTCGCGGGGGGAGCAGCTCCAGCAGGGGACCCCAAACTTCCCTTTCCCGAGCAACATTAACCAGCTCCGACTGGGGGATCCCGAGGCGTTCCCAGGCCAGGTTGGAGATATAATCCCTCCACCTAGTCCTGGGTCTTCCCCGAGGCCTCCTCCCAGCTGGACGTGCCTGGAACACCTCCCTAGGGAGGCGCCCAGGGGGCATCCTTACCAGATGCCCGAACCACCTCAACTGGCTCCTTTCGACAAAGGAGCAGCGGCTCTCTCCGAGCTCCTCACGGATGACTGAGCTTCTCACCCTATCTCTAAGGGAGACGCCAGCCACCCTCCTGAGGAAACCCATTTCAGCCGCTTGTACCCTGGATCTCGTTCTTTCGGTCATGACCCAGCCTTCATGACCATAGGTGAGGGTAGGAACGAAACTGACCGGTAGATCGAGAGCTTTGCCTTCTGGCTAAGCTCTCTTTTCGTCACAACGGTGCGATAGATTGAATGCAATACCGCACCCGCTGCGCCCGATTCTCCGACCAATCTCCCGCTCCATTGTCCCCTCACTCGCGAACACAACCCCAAGGTACTTGAACTCCTTCACTTGGGGTAAGGACTCATTCCCTACCTGGAGAAGGCATTCCATCGGTTTCCTGCTGAGAACCATGGCCTCAGATTTAGAGGTGCTGATCCTCATCCCAACCGCTTCACACTCGGTTGCGAACCGATCCAGTGAGTGCTGAAGGTTGCAGGCCGATGATGCCATCAGGACCACATCATCTGCAAAGAGCAGCGATGAGATCCCCAGCCCACCAAACTGCAACCCCTCCCACCCCGACTACGCCTCGATATCCTGTCCATAAATACTACAAACAGGATTGGTGACAAAGCGCAGCCCTGGCGGAGGCCAACCCTCACCTGAAAAGAGTCCGACTTACTACCGAGAACCCGGACACAGCTCTCGCTTTGGTTGTACAGAGATTGGATGGCCCTGAGAAGAGACCCCTCACCCCATACTCCCGCAGCACCTCCCACAGTATCTCCCGGGGACCCGGTCATACGCCTTCTCCAAATCCACAAAACACATGTAGACCGGTTGGGCATACTCCCAGGCTCCCTCCAGGATCCTTGCGAGAGTGAAGAGCTGGTCCGTTGTTCCACGACCAGGACGGAATCCGCATTGTTCCTCCTCAACCCGAGGTTCGACTATTGGCCGAACCCTCCTTTCCAGCACCTTGGAGTAGACTTTACCAGGGAGGCTGAGAAGTGTGATACCCCTATAATTGGCACACACCCTCTGGTCCCCCTTTTTAAAAAGGGGAACCACCACCCCAGTCTGCCACTCCTTTGGCACCGTCCCAGACTTCCACGCAATGTTGAAAAAGGCGTGTCAACCAGGACAGCCCCTCCACACCCAGAGCCTTGAGCATTTCTGGACGGATCTCATCAATCCCCGGGGCTTTGCCACTGTGTAGTTGTTTGACTACATCAGTGACTTCCGCCTGGGAAATCGACGACAATCCCCCATTATCCTCCAGCTCTGCCTCTAACATAGAGGGCGTATTAGTCGGATTCAGGAGTTCCTCAAAGTGCTCCTTCCACCGCCCTATTACCTCCTCAGTTGAGGTCAACAGTGTCCCATCCTTACTGTACACAGCTTGGATGGTTCCCCGCTTCCCCCTCCTGAGGTGGCGAACAGTTTTCCAGAAGCACTTTGGTGCCGACCGAAAGTCCTTCTCCATGTCTTCTCCAAACTTCTCCCACACCCGCTGCTTTGCCTCTTTCACGGCAGAGGCTGCAGCCCTTAATACTGTAGGTATTAACTGAGATAAACACTATTTTAAACTACAAGACATAAAGTCATAGGAGATGTATAAAGAAAAGAGAAACCAGTGTGTGGGCTCAGAGAGGTTGCAGACTCGGTGGGCTTTGTGCACACAGGAAGCAAAGCACTGTGGGAGTTTTTAATCCATCAATAGGTGCCTTTCCTTCAGGGTCTCTGGGAATTGAGCCAGCAACCCTCCAAGTGCTGGCAGCCCTGCCTCTGAAGGAATACAAGTCACTGCCTTCAGAGACACACACACACGCACGTACGCACGTGTACCTCATGCGCGCACACACACACACACACAATCCCATACATTCAAAAACGCGACTGCATGTGAACACTCATACTGAAACACCCACTCCCAGGAATGTTCTAATCGTCCTCTGCAGTGACACACATACACGCTCTATCTTCTTTCTATCATGGCATCACCAGTTTCCAGGGAGACACATTATGAATAATGTTTTATTACTAGGGGGAAAAAGAAAATAATGGGAATAGGACTTGGATATAGAATACATTTCTTGCCCTCAAAGGAATACATTTACCCGAGGCAGCACTCCAAATCGGAGAGTCATCTGAAGAACAGTTGGAGAATTCAGCTTGCTTAGAGAAGATGGTAAAATTGGAATACATTTTCTATCCTTGATGTGAACATAAAGTATTTTTTTCTAAAGAGAAACAGTGGGATACCCTGAGCAACTAAAAGGGGAGAGACATGAATTTAATCCTATCGACCAGAGATGGGGACTTGGACTCAAGTCTGAGTCTGAGACTCGGACTCGAGTCGCACTTAAGTCGCACAAACAGCTGACTTCAGACTTGACTTGCGACTTGACCCAAAAGATTTCAGATTTGACTTGGACTCGAGCTTCGAGACTCGTCAACAACCTGTTTTCATGCAATTATTGCTTTTTAAATCTAAATGTATTCATGTATTTCTATTTTCTTTTATTGGCGCATATACGTTGGGGAAATGTATGACGAGCTGCATGTCCCCGGCCCTTTGCCATAATGTGCAACATAACTCATGCGCTATGCCTTATGTACGCGCACTTGCATATAAAAAAATCCATTGAAAATGGCGACACCAAGTCCTCCCGGAGTTGTGCCTTTTGTCTTTAGTTTTGCTTTCAATAACTTCGTAAACAGTGGCAGTAAGCGAACAGCTACATGCAAGGTTTGTGGCACCAAGATAAATGATGTCGGATCAACAACGTCGAACTTCATCAGGCATCTCAAAACACACCCAGATAGGTCAGTCACTTGTGAAAGAAGGAGAAAGGAGAAAGAGACGTTAAATTTAGCATATATCGTCACAGGTACACAAGCTAACCATCACAAAGTGTTGTGCTAATGCTGGGAACAGGCAAATTGTGTCTTTATAGTTAGTAGTTGCTGAGGCTTAGACATCCATGGCGCACAGGAGGCAGGACGCACGGATCCATCTCCCCAGGAACAAACGTTGTGTCGGGTGGGCAAACTCATGTGACGCGTAATTGATCCCATGGATGATTTGTAGGCTATTAACTGAACAAGGTGTACCCGGTCCACCAAACACTGGGTCGTCTTGACTAACTGACTAACTGATTAATTGACTTAATTCTGCAAATTTTTCTGTTACTGTAGTCCTATTTACTATTTCATTATTTCATCCATGTGTGGCACAGCAGATCCGTGCGCACTGTCACTGGCCTCACTACCTCTCCTCCTCTGAGTCAGATCTCCCTCGTGCTGGACTTAGTTTCACTGAGTGTACTAACGCTTAGAAAATAAATGGCGTTGCATCAGTGAGTTCAAACTGCTTATTGTGTGTAATTTGGACTGACACTGAGATGCATGTTTTTCTGTAACTGGTGTGGCGCATGTTCTCTTGATTTCCACTTCGACATTAGACATTTTTTTTTGAGTGAAAGAGATGCTACATTTAGCATATATCGTCACAGGTAACAAGCTAACCATTGCAAAGTGTTGTGCTAATGCTGGGAACAGGCAAATTGTATCTTTATAGTTGTATGATGTGACAGACTTAAGTTAATATTTCAACAGGTCCAAGGGCAAAAGGGATGTGTTAAGCAGACCCCATAAAGTTATCCTACAACTGATTTTGATACTGTACTGTCTGGATGGTAGCTACAGGACATGCTTTGAATTCATAAGATTTAACAATACAGTGTTAGGGACCGATCCAAAGACTTGAGACTTGACTTGGACTTGTGGCAAAAGACTTGAGACTTGACTTGAACTTGCCCCTCAAAGACTTGAGACTTGACTTGGACTCGAGCTCAAAGACTTGAGACTCGACTTGGACTTCCAAAAAATTACTTGTGAACATCTTGGCTATCGACCAAATTTAAACCTAAGAGTAAGGGACACTGACTGACCTCAGATGAGACAGAGGACGCTACGGAAAGAGATAGCTCCGCAAAAGACAAGAAACACAGAGGAAATGAGAGACATGAAGTGTCTTTGAAGACAACTTTTTTCATCTTTCACTACAGTTAATAATCAATGCAAGTTCACTTTTTTAAAGGGTTTCAACCTGGACCCTATTTTCCTATGTTTTTGTGTCGAAGAGACTGATCAACAATCTTTGAAATTAGTCCAGTATTAAGAAAGATCGCTGCAGTCGGCAGTAGCGAAACAAGCTATGATGTAAGTTAATAGGGCAATTGTCCAGCTTGTAGTTACCTTCACAAAATTGCTCGTTTTGCCACTGACAGGCTCAGATTAATATTCTAAGTATCTGACATTATGGAAAGGATTTCTAAGGAGGTCGACCTTTCTGTTAAAGCAGGGGTGGCCAACCAGTTCAGCATAAAGAGCCACAAAAAAACATGCACCATAGCAAAAAGCCACACACATGCACGTCCATATTACAACAGTGACTTCCAGATCTAATGAAAGTCATAATACATGGCAGTTTTCATAGGTTTTTTTTTCTTACTTAGATTGACTCAGTGGGAAACCTGACAGTCTTTGTTATCCACAATCCTTTTTAGGTCTGGTTGTACTCTATTGTGGCCACTCTTTCATTCATTTGTCACTAGAGGGGCTTTCAAACAATCAGCAGTAAAAGGGTTAATGAGGAAGGTGATCTGTGGCCGCTTTTTTTCCTCAGGTTGCAGAATCTGTCCATAAAAAAAAACTCTGCTGCATTATTTTTTATTTTAAAATAATTGGCCAATGCATCATTCAAATGCTTTTTTTTTTAAACTTATCTGAAATGTTTCAAAAAGTAAAAAAAAAATCTACCAATAACACAGCCCCCAGCCACACAGTAAGAGCCTCAAAGGAGCAGGCAAAGAGCTGCATGTGGCTCAAGAGCCACAGGTTCGCCACCCCTGTGTTAAAGAGCAAGATCCTTTCGTTAAACAAAAAAACATCTGCGAAATTGCGTTCACTAAACCGACCAGACTCCATGTAAATAAACAGTAATTGTAGCATTGTAAAAATACACTTCATTCAAAGTTGACAGAAACAAAATAAAATATGAAAAGCAGTTTTGAGTCGTCTTTCCACTTTTCCAACGATCACAACTCTTGTTTTTGTAGAAATAAACACATAGTTTACTGATTTACATGTGAAAATATGTTGGCTCTATACACGCTAAAAGTACCGTAATTCCTCAAATAAAAACCGGGGCCTTTATTTACCTAAACTGCATAGGGTACCAGGCTTTTATTTGAAGCAGGCTTTTGTTAGAGGCAGGCCTTTATTTCTAATTCCATCTGTTTGATAAGTATAATTGTTTTAAATAAACTGTTTTAAATGAAAAGCCATAGCGTTCAAGTGGACAGAGATCATACATTTTTTTAAGAAACATTTGCAAAAATATCACCATATACAACAACTGTATGGGTATTTATTTCAAATACAGGTACTATGGTATTGCTGGTAGATTACAATAAGATCATACAGTAGTTTTGTAAAACACATTGCTGGTTTGCAGCACATCAGTGTCTGATTAACGTTACAGATGGTAGCTATTTGTTTTTAGCTCCAGGCTAACTTATTTCTTCCCACCTCCAGCTAGCTAGCTGTGCTCTGCTCTTTTCGGCTAATCTTGTGAATTTTTAGGTTGGTTCTGCTGTCGGTTCGGGCCTGGCCCCATTGGCCAGGGTCGATTTAGGATCAATTCAATTTGTCTCAGACTGTCCCTTTAACCTTTGTGTTAGTCCTTTAGTTCAAGTCAATTATCTTTAGTGACAATATTGGAAGTTATTACAGCATATGCATATGGGTCAAACTTCCTTCCAGACAATATTCTCTCGCTCTAACACCAACATGTCTTTTCAGAGTCTGAACCAGCCCTAACTTTCTATTGATTGATTGATAAACCACTGACTTTATTATGACCACTGCACTTATGAAACCAAACCTATGCTTTTTGACTCTCTTCTCAGCCCTATTAACTGATAAGTTTATATCCTATGTATTCTATCCAAAGTGACATAACCTTAATGACAAAAACTCAAGCAACAAAAAGTCCAACAAAGACAGTGCTACAGGTTATTTTTGTATAGAGCATTGCAAAAACAGCACATTGATGCAATCCTTTTCATCCTAAACTCACAGTGTGTGCTGGAGACTGAGGGGACTTATCTCTTTCTGTGAAGGCTGGAATACCTGTTCCCAACCAGGTTTATTTATTATTTATTTATTTGTCAGGGACAGCATGCATATTAATACACTGTATTGTTAAATCTTATGAATTCAAAGCATGTCCTGTAGCTACCATCCATACAGTACAGTATCAAAATCAGTTGTAGGATAACTTTATGGGGTCTACTGCAATGCAATCTGAAGAAACACAAATTAAGAACTCTTGTTTCAATTTCATAACTGTATTTTTCAACATTTTGGCATTGGAAATTATTTTGCTTGCCACTAATAAAATCTGCATAAAACTGACATATGTGTAGTGTTCTGTGGGGGAAATAGCTGAAGTAATACTAAACGTTTCTATCATGTTTTTTTTTCTGTTGGCACTGCAGCCAAGAGTGGATGTGAACTTGTGACGGGAAAAATATATGCTTTAATGGAGCTAGCTTAATTTTGTTACATTCAGAATTTACATTGGGTCTCCAATTTAGGACATTGTGTAGTCTAATCTTCTGCCCTCGGACCTGGTGAAATAGTAAACTATAGTCTGTCACATCATATGGATACAACTATAAAGTTACAATTTCCCAGCCTTAGCACAACACTTTGCGATGGTTAGCTTGTTACCTGTGACGATATATGGTAATGTTAACGTCTCTTTTACATTAGCAAGTGACTGACCTATCTGGGTGCATTTTGAGATGCCTGATGAAGTTCAACATGGTTGATCCAGCATCATTTATCTTGGTGCCACACACTTTGCATATAGCTGTTCGCTTACTGCCACTGTTTACGAAGTTATTGAAAGCAAAAGGCACAACTCCGGGAGGACTTGGTGTTGCCATTGTCAATGCATTTTTTGATATGTGAGTGTGCGCACATAAGGCATAGCGCATGCGTTACGTTGCACATTATGGCAAAGGGCAGGGGACATGCAGCTTGTCATACGTTTCCCCAATGTATACGTGCCAATAAAAGAAAATAGAAATACATACATTTAATTTAAAAAACAATAATTGCATGAAAACAGGTTATTAACGAGTCTCGAAGCTCGAGTCCAAGACAAGTCTGAAGTCTTTTGGGTCGAGTCTCAAGTTGGGTCGAGTCGCGAGTCAAGTCTGAAGTCACTGTTTGTGTGTGTTAAGTGCGAATCAAGTCCAAGTCTCAGACTTGAGTCCCCATTTCTGATACATTTACACGTTTAATCAAGTTTTTTCCAGCTTAGGAGGTTATATTTCTTTAGAATTGCACAATGGTGGTCATGAGTTCAGTTTTTGTCTAGAGTTTTAAGTGTCTGTTTATATAAAGACTATAGTGGTTTCAATGTAGTGTGATGAGTTTGTGACCACCTCATCCAACAGTAAGTCATGTCTGAAAAAAGCATTGAATGCATGTACTTCTCAGCCGTTTTGTTTTTGGTAACACTCTATTTGAAGGGGTGTGCATAAGACTGACTCCATCATTACCATGACATGACACCTGACATGAGCATGAAGGAGTCTTTATGAATGTTTATGACTGTTGTCATTGAATGTCACTTGGTAAATTATGACACTTTTAATGCAAAGTTAGCATTGTTTGAGATATTTGTGTTATGACAACTTGACATTTACCAAGACAACAACCTCTGTGTTATGACAACTTGACATTAAGCACAACCATATAACATGTCAATGTCTTTGTAATGACAACTTGACATTAACCTAGACAATATAACCTGTCATAAACATGTCATAGCAGGCCTAATAATCAATCTGTAAGAAACTATTAAGCTGTATGCCTTAACATTACATTAAACTGTCATAACTGGTTGGTTTTATATTGGCTGTCATGAGACCATTTTGTGTCAGTGTGTCATGAATATTTTTGTTGACCTTGAGTAAAGTGAAACAATTTGGACTTGTCATAAAGATGTTATAAAGTTTGATTTCACTGTCAAATGCTTTTATAATGGTTTTATGAATAATTCATATTAATTATTTATTACATAAATAATATAATTCATGTTTGTTTCCCGCCTTTTATGATTACCTGTCCCCGCCCTAATGTGTTGCACCTATGTCTCATTGTCTCCCCTGTCTTGTGTATTTAAGTTCTGTCTTCCCCTCACCCCAGTGCGAGATTGTCTGTTCCTCTGTGTCAGCTTTTGAGCGTTTTGTTTTGTGCTCTAAATAAACCTTTTTGGAACGCTACCTACCTGAGTCGTGCATTGTGGGTCCACTGCCTGTGTGAACGTGACAGTACAATGTCGCCGACTCAAGCATGGCTGGATACTATGCTCCTGCCCCAGACCGGTTTATGGGAACCCGATTAGCGCTGGGGGGTCCTCATAGCGCCTGCCAGACTCCCAGGCTTCGGGAGAAGAGGTCATATTTTTCTTTGGGGCGTGTTGCCACCATGGCATGGCGATCCAGAGTCCGTCCAGTTAACCTCCAGTGTGCCACGTCACAGTCTCCACGTCAGCTTGCTAGCAGGCAGTTTCCACTACAGCCTGCTAGCCATGAGCTCCAGCTGACGTGAAGCGGTCCAGAACTCCAGCTGACGTGCAGCCTTCCAGAGCCTCATGGGACCCGCTTTCCAGAGCCTCAGCAGACCCGCCATTCAGAGCTTCAGCTGATGAACAGTCCTCCAGAGCCCTTGGTGTTGTGCAGCGGACCAGAGTCCTCGGTGTTGTGCAGCGAGCCAAAGCCCATGCTGCCCAGTGAGCAAGAGCCCGTGCTGTCCAGTGAGCCAGAGCCCGTACTGTCCAGCGGCCCAGAGCCTGAGCTGACAAGTGTTCCAGAACTGACCAGTGTTCTTCCAGTTCCTGAGCTGACCAGGGTTCCAGAACAGACCAGTGTTCCAGTTCTTGAGCTGACCAGTGTTCCAAAACAGACCAGTGTTCCAGAACTGACCAGTGTTCCTGAGCTTACCAGTGTTCCTGAGCCAGGGCTGTCCAGTGTTTCTGAGCTGTCCAGTGTTTCTGAGCTGTCCAGTGTTCCAGAGCTGTCCAGTGTTCCACAGCTGTCCAGTTTTCCAGAGCTGTCCAGTGTTCCAGAGCCTCAGCTGACGTACAGCCGTCCAGTCTTCTATGACAGCTCTCCCAGAGTCTTCGATGACAGCTCTCCCAGAATCTTCAATGACAGCTGTCCCAGAGTCTATGTCAACCGACATGACACCTGTCATGAACATGAAAGAGTCTTTATGAATGTTTATGACTGTTGTCATTGAGTGTCATTCGGTAAATTATGACACTTTTAATGCGAAGTTAGCACCTGAGCCCGTGCTCTCCAGCGGCCCTGAGCCCGTGCTGTCTAGCGGCCCCGAGCCTGAGCGATCCCAGTGTTCCAGAACTGACCAGTGTTCCAGTTTTTTTATTGACCTTACCGTTCACTCTCCTCTTTAGACAGCAGATCTGTACTGACCTTATGTCTTTCAATTACCCTCTCACCTCGTCATTGCCCAATGAATCTTTATCCACCAATCAACACCCCCTGATTCCTGAACAGGCACCTTCTGGGAGTCAAAAGCGCCACAAACTCTTTCTTTCTCAAAAGCACATCAGAATATAATTCCCCTGCTACTTTATTAAACAACCTGAAGTGTCCATCCCTGTATGTGCTCTGTGAAATGATAGTGATATGAAGCTGGAACAACTCAGGCTTACTTCTCATTACTGCCTAGGTCAGTACATTTGCAAGGCCATGCCACCTATCATTAGTGCTCTGTATCAGGCCATGCTCCACCTCTACCTGATTCCTCTGTCTGTTATGCTTCATACACCCTTGTCTCTCTTCCTGTTCTCCAAGTTCCTGATGACAGGGTCCTCACCTCATAACTGCTGGAAGCCTGCACCACCATCCTTTATCCCACACATCACACATTCAGCCATCCAACAACCAGCATCTGAGCATTCTCTTTGATTTACTTTAACGCAATCTCAGATAGATCTTACAGCTCACCCTTTGTTACACATTTATCAGTGAATTCCGGTAGGGTACTCGAGACATATGGAGCTCAGCGCAAATTCTTTCAGGAAGACTTCTAAACATAATCACTTCTCACACCCGTGAATGGATCAGCTGTAGAGGTGTTCACTTTTGTCTTAACCAATCAGAAGCGGCCATGAAAATCACGAGCCAATCACTGCACGACATTCCTGTTTTAAAACTGTCTCTCTCTGCTGCTCAGTGTCATTTCAGGATATGAGCACAACCCTTCTCCGCCCCTTGCTCCTCCGGGCTTCATCGACTATGGCTCCTGGGTCCTCTTCCGGCTGCTACCGACGGAGTTTGGGTTCCAGGCTCCTCACGCCACCATCAGTGTCTAGACTCCATTGGGGGGGATTTGTGCGAGCTGTGTTTGATGCGGCCACGTATCCTACTGAGAGGGAAGGGGGTCTCTGGTCTCGGAGCGTTAGGGGAATTATTTTATGTTTTGTGTTTTCATCACACTGTGCTTAGATCTTACAGCTCACCCTTTGTTACACATTTATCAGTGAATTCCGGTAGGGTACTCGAGACATATGGCGCTCAGCGCAAATTCTTTCAGGAAGACTTCTAAACATAATCACTTCTCACACCCGTGAATGGATCAGCTGTAGAGGTGTTCACTTTCACATTTCAAATCACGCATATGTACAATAAATCATTGCATATCTGCAACGAAGTCTCTCCTGATTGAAATATACTGTACGTGCACATTTTGAAGATGGCTGAACTTTCAATCCTTTCTGTTAACATCAGGGGGCTAAACGGGCCGATCAAACGAGCTAAATTCCTGGACTATTTAAGAAGGAAGAACATAGATGTGGCGCTTATTAAAGAATCACATTTGCATAAAAGAGATGTAAATCATTAAAGTTGCTGCTGCAGCTAGTGATGACAACAGAACCAAGGGCTCCATTGTTTTGCTGTCACGAAGATGCACACTCACCATAGACAAAAGTAGTAAAGGCTCTTCAGGCAGGATATTTTATATATGTACTACGATAAGGAGTAGGAAAATAGAAAATAGTAGAAGTAGAAAATTGTCTCAGTATATGCACCGGCTACATATGATGAAAGCTTTTTCCCCACACCTAACCAATGAATTGCTTTCTCTCAATAAATACTCACTAATAGTAGGGGGAGACATGAATGCGGTACTAGACTTAAATCAGGATAGATCAGGGGTCAACCACACAAAAGCCCCAAAACACATATTGGACATGTTTAATGCAGTTGTGGAATCCCACGATCTTGCACAATCCTACTAAGCAATGTTCCACACAATAGCAATGGAACCAGCAATGTCTGACCACAATGCACTGATCCACATCCCATTGTGATATGTTAGGAGAAAGATCTAGAAGGTGGCAATTCAATAATTCCCTTCTCCAAAACACAGCTTTTAATACAGAATTTGGAGCCAAACTAGCGGAGTTCATATCAATCAATACTGGCTCAGTTTTGGACCCGGTGTACATCTGGCAAGCCACTAAAGGATTTATTAGAGATTTCACATCTTCCTTTGCAGCAAATTTGAAGAAAAAGAGAGAGGTAAGGTTGCGGAGTTGGAAGAATGTTGTAAATCGTTAGAGCAATCTCTTAAGACTTGTTTTTCTAAATCTACACATACTCTTTAGTCAAAAAACGAGCAGAGCTACATTTCTTGCTAAAAAGGAGAGCTGAATTCATAATGCACAGAGTGAGGCAAAATTACTATTTTAACGGCTGTAAACCAAGCAAATTGCTAGCTCTGAAATTAAAACAAAGCGAGTCCAGAGCTGCTATCAATAGCGTCCGCACGGACCGAGGTATCTCAATGAATCCTAAGGAGATCACTGCCACTTTCCAATCCTTTTATTCAAAGCTGTATGAATCCTCCTGCAATCCAGATCTGACGCAGTGCCAAAAGTTCCTAAAAGAGTTAAACCTGCCTGTTCTTGACCCAGAGGAGACCCAGAGAAGAACTGGGTCAACCTATTACATTAGAAGAACTCAAATCAGCGATAAAAACAGTTAAGAAAGGGAAAACACTGGGGTTGGATGGAATTCCATCGGAACTCTTACTACAGTTCTTTGATACACTAGGACCTATCATTTTACAAACTTTAACCTCGGCCATAGAGAGGGGGCACCTTTCATCAACAAACCAACACTGCACTAATTTCGGTCATACACAAAAAGGGCAAAGATCCTATGGAGTGCTCAAATTACAGGCCCATCAGCCTCATTGGGACTGATATTGAGCTTTATTCCAAAGTCTTGGCACTACGCCTAGAACACTTCATCGAGAAGCTAGTCCACCCTGACCAATCAAGGTTTATACCAAAGCATCAAGCTGCAGACAATATACGCAGATTACTCCATGTAATAGAAGAAGCCAAAAACCTTCCAACAACGGCTGCAGTTTTATCACTGGATAGTGATAGCTTGGTTTGGGAGCCAAATTCATTGACATGGTACGTACTTTGTATGCGAATCCCACGGCCATAGTCTCAACCAATGGCCTGCATTCTCACCCATTCCCCATCGCACAGGGCTTGAGACAGGGATGCCCGCTATCTCCCATGCTATTTGCGATCTCCCTTGAACCGTTAGCCCAGGCCATAAGACAAAATAAAAATATTTAATGTCTAGATTAAATCCAATAACAACTCAATATACCATGAACACGGGAGGCCTGGCCCTCCCCAACCTTAAAGTGTACCATAGAGCCTTTCAGCTACGGGCCCTCAGAGTGTGGATAGACATCTCATCTACAGTCCCGTGGAGAGAAATAGAAAATAGAATAGAAAAAGAGATTCAAAATCTCACTTGAAGTCTAAGACCAAGACCTCGCCTTTGCAGGTGTGTGTCCAAAAAAGTGTATGCTTGCCTATGGCCCTATTATCACCAACACATTGACCAACTTGAAACAGGTCGAGGAGCAACTTCCCTACACCAATAAGTGGCATTTGAGCACCCCAATTTGGCACAACATGCATTTAATGTCTGGTAACAAACCTTTTGTTTGTAACCAGTGGAGTGACAGAGGTATTTATACTCTAGACCAGTTATTCAATGGGGAAGGTATGTTGAGCTTTGAGGACCTGAGAACTAGCTTTGAGATCCCTAGGACATCCTTTTTCCTTTATCTTCACTTAAGATCAGCCCTAAAATGTTATGGAGTACCATGGGGAAACAGTCTCGAGACCCACGCAATCATTAAATGGCTTGTTGATTTTCCTGCGAGAGGATTAGTGTCCAGGATTTATGCTAAATTAATGCAAGTATCTGTAGGAGAACTCCCAATAGTAAAGAAATGGGAGCGAGAGCTGAGCCAGGAGGTGAATGTATTTAATTGGGAGACAGTTTGGGACAACATTTCCCACTGTTCCAAGAACCCAAATCACCAGCAGATCCACAACATACGTCATAGGACATATTGGACACCTCAGAAAAGATACGTCTCCAAAGGCATTCCTACTCCCTACTGCACGTTCTGTCAACCTGAGCAAACTGGAACTTTCCTGCACATGGTCTCGGAGTGTGAACAGGTGCATGAGTTTTTGGAATAAAACAACATAATATCTGATGTGATAGGATGTCTATATCCTACTGACCCGATTGTTTTGTTACTTAATGACGACTCTAAATTACATCTGCTTTGGAGACAAAAGAAGGTTTGGTTAGCTGGCTCAACCGCGACCAAGAAAATGATAGCTCAGAGCTGCCCCCCCCCCCACTCGCTTTGTATAAAACAGTGGTTGCCGTATTTTCTGGACGTAGTTATGCTTGAGCTCTGTACAGCAAGGATTAACAAAGCCAAATCATCTGCTATAGACCTATGGAAAGGTGCAACAGCACAGGTATCAGTCCTAATGACCTCAGCATCACAAGAAGTAGAGGAGGGCGACTAGGCAAGGTGTGATTTTTGTTTTTGTTTGTTTGTTTGTTTGTTTTTTCTTTTCCTGACCACGGAGGGTGGGTGGTGTGAGAGGGGTGTTGTTCTTGTTCAAGTGTGTTTGTCTGTTCTGTTTTTGTTGTTTAAACGAAAAAATAAATTGATCTTAAAAAAAGATGTTGGGTCTGGGAACTCACCATTGGCAGGGCTCAATCCAAAGGGCGGGATTCAAATTCCCTCTGCACTCATAGCCAACCAGAGCAACACTAGTTGATAGATAAAACGTTTGCTGTATCCGGTCGCCAAAACTCTGAACAGATCTTCCTTTTTGAAGAATGACTTCGGTGCTTAACTCCAAGTCTTCCAGAGTCAAAGCCAATTTGAAACAGCCATCTTCTTTGTTTTCAAGTAGCAGGGAATTCACGCGGAACCGTCGCAACTCTGCTGTCTTCATGTTAAGCCCTCCCACCACCTCTATACACAATGTGATTGGCCTAACCAGAATTTGTTTTTTCCAGCTTGCAAGCCAACGGAGAGTTGCTAGACTGACCCTGGCTGCAAATTACATTTGCTGCCACTAGGGTGCGTCTAGACCTTTCTGCAAAGATGAGCTACTGCATGAGAGCTGCAATGATGATTGTGTAAACCCAGCCTGTCGGCTGGTATTTGAAATGCTTGCATAACGGCTGCAGAGTTTTATAGTGGTGTTGTATCTTTAACGTAAAAAAAAAAATGGATGGATGTTTAGTTAGTAAGTAAGTTAGTTTATTAGCCACACAGCCAAGGCCTAGTATCCGGAACCAACTCCACACAGTGGGGAAATACTACACTGTGAAGGTGCTAGTCGTGGACACTTTTAAAACCTATAGTTAGTTGATGTTGTGTTCCATGGCCTTGGCAGTAATAATCTGTTACTACGGTCTCCAGGGTGTCATTCAGCCTAATAAAGAAGGTAAAGTGATGTTTATTGAAGTTGGATATATATATAATTTAAATGCAAAACCTTGTTATTTTCAAATGAATTGCAATAACAAACTTCTGTACTCCTCTCTGCGTCCCATTAATAATGTCTTCTCTGATTAATAATGTCTTCTCTGCATATTTTATTATTTCTTTTCGGGGTCATAAATATGGAGCAAATTAAGTTCATAAAGCATCCTTGCCCTCTCAGACCTCACCAGCAAGAGCTGAGGAGAACAAAGGTACCCATTAAAGGAGAAGAAAGTGCAATGTAATGTTGGTCACTGCAGGAAGCACTACATCTGCATCTTTCCCTCTGGAGGGCTGGATGTTGTTTTTCGGTCCTTCAAATGCAAGCTTAATTGTGAATTGTTATCTCTGCCAGGTGTAACCCTGGAGGGGATCATGTATTCAGTTGTATTATGTGTGTGTGTGTGTGTGTGTGTGTGTGTGTGTGTGTGTGTGTGTGTGTGTGTGTGTGTGTGTGTGTGTGTGTGTGTGTGTGTGTGTGTGTGTGTGTGTGTGTGTGTGTGTGTCTGTCTGTCTGCAGCTAATCTTGGGGGTGACAGTAGCTCAGTCCGTAGAGACTTGGGAAGCGGAGGGTCGCTGGTTCAAGTCATCCTCATACCAAGTGTAGACTAGTAGCTGAAGAGGTGCCAGTTCACCTCCTGGGCTCTGCCAAGGTGCCCCTAAGCAAGGCACCGAACCCCAAACTGCCCAGGGCTGCTACCATCCCTCTGACATCTCATCATTAGTGCATGTATAGGTCCTGGGCATTTCGGGCCTGTGTAATGTGAGTGAAAACAGTAACAACTTAATTTATATTAATAAAGTATGTCTTTCTTTTGTCTTCTTTTATATTACGTATACTAATGGAGCTCAGCGTAAATTCTTGCAGGAAGACTTCTAAACTTAATCACATTCTTTCTCTGCTAAATCTGAACAGCTGTTAGAGGCATTCACATTTTTAACCAATCAGAAGCGGCCTTGAATTTCATGAGCCAATCACATAATGACATCCCTGTTTTAAACCTGTCCCTCTCTGCTACTCAGTTGTCATTCAGGCTAAGAGCACAACCCTCCTCCTCCCCTTGCTCCTCCGGTCTTCATCTTGCACGGTTCCTGGTTCCACCTCCGGCAAGTATGCCATCGGCTCCTCGGTTTGGTATTCGGGTTCTTCACACCACCATCAGTGTCTAGACTCCATCAGGGGATCAGCTTCGGGCTTTCTAACCTAAAAATATATATAATTTCATAATGATGGAGTCTAATCTCCAAAGACTGTACATGTTTTTTATTCTGCATTCGTACAATAAATCTTTGCATATCTGCAAAGAAGTCTCTCCTGATTGAATTGGCATTTTAGGCCTTTATTTGATAGGACAGCTTAGAAATGAAAGGGGAGAGAGAGGGAGAAATGAACCTGCAGCCAATGCACTGAGGATAAAGCCTCTGTAAATGAGGCGCATACTCTACCAGGTAAGCTACCCAGGCGCCTCTTCTTTTTGCTTAAGGACCTCTTGTGGTTGCGGTGCTTCACAATATTTGAAAAACTTATTTTATTGACTACTTTGTTTTATATCATAATTGACTGCTTACTTCTAGTCTATATCGACGACATTTCATTTAAGGGATATTTCTGGTGCCGCCAGAGGTTCCGCCGGATGTCCCTCGTTTTTGGTCGGATGTCCCTCACCTTCCATTTTCTTTCCTCCAAAATAGAACCAACAATTAAATTATATTCATCTTTATTTCATTAAAATTCTCATCACACCGTTTTAATTCCAGAGCTTGCCTCCCTACGAGCACGTTCGACCAAAACAAATTCCTTCCTGAGGCTATTTTGCAGAGGCACCGTTGCTGTGTCCGGCGCTTACAACCGTCCAAGATGATTGTAATTGGTTTAAAGAAATGCCAATAAACCAGAGCACGTTTTTCTTCTATCCAGGAATGTTGTGTGTACTAGCCAGACCTTCCTCTGCAGTGCTGTGGAGATAGGTCTGGCAAGGCGGGACTAGCTGACTCCTCACTCTTCTTAACTGGGCGTTAGGGTTTGCAAGTGATAAACAACTGTTTGGAATCACGTAAGTGATCAATCAAACATTACAGCAGTGGTTTAAAACATTTATGTCTGCCAGCTGCTAAAATTACTTATCTCTAATTATATCTAATTATCTCATGTCATTACTTACTTCCATAACGTTGGGGGGATTCCTGGAGACAATGATCAGAATTGATGCAAGAATTGATTGAGGACATGATATGCCAACCTCTAGTCACGTGTAGAGAGCCATGTGAAGTGATAGCAAAAAAAATGACAGTAAACCACACAATCTGGCTTTGGATAGAAGGTCTGTTTGAAGTTTCTTAGATATTTTCCAAAACGTATGAAGTAGAATTTGAGTAGTAGTATAAATAGAATTTTAAATACTCTGTTATCTGAAGTGGAGAAGCAAGGGTTTTCCACCTCGAAAAAGTGAGTTAATACTGAACTCTCTTAACAGCAGATGCCAACCTTGTCATGCTGACATTTGAGAAAGCAAGCAAGTATCAAATCCAGACTGTTTTAACTTGAGAGTTTTCATCAAAAGAAAAGGCTATCAACCATTTCACAATGACGTGATATTGGACATGATTAATAATGTATTAATCTAATACACATCAATCAACACCCTGACATGTTATATAGCATAATCACTGTTACAACACTTTAAATACAGATTCATATTAATATGCTAATTTAGAATTCACTGAATGACACCCAAAGGATTTACAACGTTAATGACATTAATGAAATTGACTGAGACAAATGGATTCCTGTGGCATACTGGTGGTTTTATTGATGGTGAATTTGCATGTTGTAATTGATTGTATCTACTGTTTTCCTGTATCTATCTGTTAACCTGTTGTCTAAAGAGGACAGACTGTTGCCTCCTCTTGAGACTGCTGAATGGAACTCCGTTGATTGAGGAGTATATGCCTATCAAAGTAACCAATTTAACAATTTGTTAGTCGAAATAACACCTTCACTCATTTGGTTTCTTTGGCCTAGCATAAAAAGCAATTATCCTCATCTGCCTGTTGAAGTGTTTAAAGTGCTCATATTATGCTAATTTTCAGGTTCATAATTGTATTTAGAAGTTGTACCAGAATAGATTTATGTGGTTTAATTTTCAAGAAACACCATATTTTTGTCATACCGAGTGAGGCATCGCACTTCTGTTCCATCTTTGTTGGGAGTCGCACATGCGCAGTAACTAGATAAGCACTACTAGCTAGTCGGTTGCAGAGTATGAGGGCGTGCCATGCTAGCAGCTAGGCGAGCATTGTAACGTGTGTTACAAAGTGACAGTTACCTGAGCTACAGTAACATTAGCTCAGGGATGGGCAACATTGATTATAGAGAGGGCCACAAAAATGTTATCCTCACTACCTGAGAGCCAGATTGTGACTGTGCACTTCCACCAGTAGGATATTGTAACCCTTATCATTCAATTAGCCAAGTATAGCTAATAAATTAATGAAAACAACAAAATATATACCAGTAATTAAAGTTTATTTAACCAGCATCTCTATTTTTCATATCCAAATGCATTTAGTAATGCTTCTATTCATTTAATGAACTTAACGCATAAACAAAACATCCACAGCCAGCAATGACAAAAATCATCATTCAATAATGGTACAACTATTTTCTGATTTTGATTCCAGGCACAATAAGCACATAAGTTTGCCTTTGAATTCCGTAAAAAGATAATCTGTTTGCCATCTTGCCTGGAACACTGGAAACTGGACACGATTCTCTTGGTCCAGTTTCCTTTTTTGGCCGCTTCTGTCTCTCTTGGCAACAAACCTCTTGCCTTTCGAGGTAGCGCCCTCTAAAGGTGGACAGTATAATTACAATTGTGATGTAATGGGCCCGGTTGCTTCCAATACCTGTGAAACCAAAAATTTTATATTTGGAAATTGATTTGCGGCCTGCCAGTTGCCCATCTCTGCATTAGCTTCTTGAAAATTAGCTAATTTACGTTTTTTTGCCCCAGCAACAGTGGCCACCCGCTGAAAGCGAAATACATCCATCCATCCATCTTCGTCCGCTAATCCGGTATTGGGTAGCGGGGGTAGCAGCTCCATCAGGGGACCCCAAACTTCCCTTTCCCGAGCCACATTAACCAGCTCCGACTGGGGGATCCCGAGGCGTTCCCAGGCCAGGTTGGAGATATAATCCCTCCACCTAGTCCTGGGTCTTCCCCGAGGCCTCCTCCCAGCTGGACGTGCCTGGAACACCTCCCTAGGTAGGCGCCCAGGGGGCATCCTTACCAGATGCCCAAACCACCTCAACTGGCTCCTTTCGACGTGAAGGAGCAGCGGCTCTACTCCGAGCTCCTCACGGATGACTGAGCTTCTCACCCTATCTCTAAGGGAGACGCCAGCCACCCTCCTGAGGAAACCCATTTTGGCCGCTTGCACCCTGGATCTCGTTCTTTCGGTCATGACCCAACTTTCTTTTTAGTAAATCTGTATTGCTATCAGGTTGCTGTCACTAAAAACGGCGCTCCTCCTTGCCTTGACGTCAGCCAAGAGAGTGAGCAACTTATGTGCGATGTCAGTTTCACTGTCCTGCCTCTCCATTAGAGGGGACAGGAGCGCAGCCGCCTTGCAGCCAAACCCCTTGTTCACACCAAAAAATTCTAACTAATTATTTTCAGTCGAGGGTGTTTTTTCCCTCAAGGGTTTTCCCCCCCCGCCTCATGACAACGACGCGGAGGAGGTTTTCCACTGGTTATGCCTGGCGCGCGCGTTATCACGGCACGTTTTACGCACGGCGGACATAAGGCAGACACAGCAGCTGTTTGTACACTATAAGGAACACTCCCAATGAGCGGCCCTTTCAAAACAGCGTCTGTCTCACTGGCTGTGCGAGGCTATCACCCAGACCTATAACACGGGCATTCGGGCACACTCTACAAGGGCACTGTCGGCATCGGCGGCTCTGTTCAAAGGCATGAAAGTAGCCGACATCCTGTGCATCTCCATGCCCTTTCATCCGTTTCTATCTGCGCGATATGTCTGAGCCCTCTATGACACACTCGGTTCTATCCTCACTCAATGTCAAATAATGCTCCGTTGTATGTGTGCTCTGCCTGCCTGCTTCCTCCTCCCCCTAGCTTAGCTGAAGAAAAAGCTGATGTTGGGAGATGAACAATGGGTCCGCTCTGTATATATCTGCGGACGTAGTTGAAGCCCGTACTATACGCAAGGGCGGGAAAGAAAATCTTCACGACTGCGCATGCGCGAAGGGATAAACCCAATAGCGTAGCCTTAGAGGGCTACGCCTATACTCATAGAATCTGGAGTTACAATAACGTAACTATCGTTTTATCATTAGTGAAAAACAACCATTGACCTTGTAGTTGAAAAAGGAGCCTCATATGGAGTCCGTTCATTCGCATTCGGATATCGAATCGTTTTGACTGCTGAGGTGTTAGTGGCCGGAAACAAGAGCTACCTTTCTTTTTAGTAAACTCTGGGTACACAAACAATATTGTCAATGCTTTCGTTAAGGTGTAGAGCCCCTGGTGATACTTCGAGCAAAGTTTCATGTTGTGTTGAGCCTTCTTAGTGTTTTAAAAATAGCTATTTTGAGGCTTGCATAAAAGTGCCCCTATGAAATACGGTAAATCTTAAAAGTGGCGCTTCTGTCCTAAATATGCTTTTAAACAAAAGTTTGACTCGTGTACATTCACAAAAAGACCCTAGGTTGCATTTTGGCGAGAGTTACGCTTTAAGTAAAGTTAGTTAAAAAAAGAGATATTTTTCGAGAGTAAAGTAAATGTTTATATTTTATCTGCCAACCATCAACCCAAACACATATTTTTAAAGAAACATGGATGCTTAAATGTATTCAGTAGCACTCATTATTGTGTTGTATTGTCCCTGGAAAATAAATTGGCTAGTGGAAAATCTGATTGACTGGTAACTTTAAAAATGAACTGATCATGTTGGCTGGTGATTAAAAAAGTTAATTTAAAGCCCTGCTTGCATGTGCATGAAGACACACATGCCAATCATACTCGCAGACGATGCGATACACACTCCTGCAAATTGTTCCATGCTCCACTGCTTCCAGTGATCAACAGTTGGTGGGGGAAATGCGCCAACAAATGCAGCAATGAGCTAGCCAAGGCAAAACTGAGGAAGACTTAATTTAACAAATATGATTTATGGACTAAATTGATTTACAATCCACTGAGAGTTAGACGAGAAGCATTAACAAAACAGCTGGAACAAACTACAAAAACATGCAGGCAGCACACTAACAGAAAGGTATGCTATGTTACATTATCAAGGGGGTGGATGTTACTTTCGTGTATCTCTCATTTTGCTATCAGAAAGAATGAGCAAGTCACAGGATTAATCTCAACCATCCAAATATTTCTCTAGGAAGAAATTTCACTACATTGTCCCATTTTAGCTTCTCCTCTCAAGATAAACCCAGACAGTGAACAGTTAAGTGACTCTGAAATGGAAGGAACTGGTAGCTGTTCTAATGCTAATGTTATGTGAGCAGTAACGACTGTTAGTTTGTAATGGAAACTGGATTTACTGAGGAGAGTGAGTGTGTGGCATAGATGTCATAACAGCAATGATACTAAAATGTTGCTGAGGAAAACAACACTAAATTGTTTAATTCTTTAATATTTGTTGATTAAAACACTGCTCAAAACTGACAGGACTGTCCACATACTTCTGTCCAAATAGTGTCCATACAGTGTACTGTAATGTTGTACATCAATTTCTTTAATGTTTTTTCCAAAGTTTGCTTTAAATTAGTTTGACACTTGCATAAAGCAGGGATAGATATTCAGACTGAAATGTAACTTAAGTTAGATTAGGATTCAGCATTAATGGTTATGGATCACCTCAGGAATGATGTCAAGAAATGCACCCAGTAACCAAGCACTAACAACGTGTGTGTGTGTGTGTGTGTGTGTGTGCGTGTGTGTGTGTATGCGTGTGTGTGCGTGTGTGTGCGTGCGTGCGTGCGTGCGTGCATGACACAGGGGTGAAGACTTAGAAAAGAACCATAATTACAGTTAAAGTCAGGTGACTAGTCGGCTGAATGACAGATCCTAATTAACTGCACACAGACACACTTATGCACAACCCCGACACCCACACACCCTGTGGCTACATCTGTCTTCGAGCCTTATCTCCAGGTTAAAACTGAGCTCTATTATTCTGCTAATACACCAAGCTAGTTTTTGTTGTTGTTGGGAGATTTTTTTCTCCTTTCCTCCTCTGGCAAAATGCAGTTCTGTAGTTCAATTATTTTCAGTGTGGATGTCTGGTGATCACGAGCAGGCTTATCTGGATTTCTCTGCTTAACATGTTGATAATATGGTAGGCCATAATCACTCATTTTTTTCCTCTCTTCCCTTGCTCTCTCTTTGTTTCTCCTTATGTGCAGAGGGTTTCATGTAATATATGTCAAACTATCTAAGTTGCTTAACGTAAAGATACAAAATAATGAAGTGGAATCAATGGTGCACTTATCTATAGGCTGAGTGTAAACAAAGTAGAGCCTTAGCAGAAAGGCTGAAAATGTCAGGTTTGTCCTGAGAGGGGTGCAAGGAGAAAGTATTTTGGATCTTAAAATGACTTTAGCATGATTTAGCTATGATATATCTTTACTGAAAGTGGTCACATAGGCCAGATGATGTTTGCTAGAGGAGCACTTATATACACTCACCAGCCACTTCATTAGGTACACCTTTACAAGTTGGGACTCCTTTTGCCTTCAGAACTGACTTTATTCTTTGTGCCATAGATTCCACAAGGTGCTGCAATCATTCCTCAGATATTTTAGTCCATATTGTCAAGTCAAGTCAGCTTTATTTTCAGATGTGCTATACATGCATGACATACGGCACAAATTAAATTTCAGTCCTCTCGGACCCCCGGTGCAAAATGCAATAAAAAAATAAATACGTTTCTATAAATAGAAAAGACATAGAATAAACAATCAAGAATTTAACATGACAAAAATAAACAATCAACTATCAACAAGACGTACAATAAACAATCAACAATCAGACTCACAATCAAGGCACTTGAGTATTTAAAATAAATAGGATAAATAAAAAGTATTTCAAATATTTAATATATTTTTAATATATTGACATGATAGCATCAAATATTTGCTGCAGATTTGTCGGCTGCACATCCGTGAGACGGACCTTCCGTTCCACTACATCCCAAAGGTGCTCTATTGGATTGAGGAGGACATTTGTATGGTGGCCGACAGGGGCAAACACCCCGCAACTTCAGAAAACACATGCAAATCAGTCCCTCCAGAAAAACGCAATTATGCGATCGCATAATTCAATGCATAATCAGCCAAAGTCTGCATATTTATGCGGGGGCCGCATTTTTTCAAATACGCTGCACTTTTGCCGCATAAATTGCCGATTTCCGCGCAAAATATGCGGGGCTTGCATGATTTCATAATCCCCGCATTTTTGTTGCAAAAAAGTCACATATATCTAGGACTGGGTACCGAACGTCAATACTTTTATGGCACCAAAAACTTATCTGTCCTCTCTGCATATTGACACAGAGCGGAGCGCCGACCGACACACACATACACAAACACACGGAGAGGCGCCGACTGAGTAAACTGTCTGTAGTTTTGTTGAAATCACAGTGAGTCACGGCGATGCCGATAAAGTGGTTTCAAGTGTGGTTAGAGTTTTTCAAAACTTCACGCAGATAGCGTTTGCTGCGATATGATATTAATGGCGAGCCGAAAGCGGCCGCGGGGCTGTTGACGTTATACTTCCTCTTAGAAAAGCAGGCAGAACGGTGGTTTCTCTGCCCTGATGACTGACTGACAGGCTGAGCTTGCAAGGCACTTGAGTGAGCAGTTTTACCCGATTTTTTTAATTTTGATAACTGTTTTGATTCACAATTAAGGTGGAAAATACAAGCTTTGTGTTTAATGTATTTTTGTTGATGTTGAAATGGATTTTAAAACGTTATGGTATCGAAAAAAGTATCGTTAGGAACCGGCATCGAAAATGAGGTATCAAAATTGGCACCGGATCGAAAATTTCTGAACGATACCCAGCCCTACATATATCTTAGCAGAAAGTTGAAAAATGTTGTGTTTACTTCACACAAGAGCAGCCATTTTTCCCTGTTGCCTTGGGAACGTTATGGAGTGACGTTATGGAGTGACGTAATTACGCGACATGAACATCAAAAAGCAAGGTGCGGGGGGAATCACTTTTTTTTCTCTCTTTCATCAAACCGCAGTTTTTGCAAGTTCCCGCAATTTTTGCAAGTTCCCGCAGTTTTTGCAAGTTCCCGCAATTTCATCGCATAAAATTGCATAAATATCCCGCATATTCCATCGCATTTTTTAAGAAAACGTGCCGCATAATCAAGGATTTTTGCCCGCAACAATCACAAAAAAACCCCGCATTTTTCTGGAAGGACTGGCAAATAGACAAAACACAAGCAAATTAAGAAAACAACTTCATTAATTTGACAACACATGTGCAGCATTCAGCTAACGCGCTGCTAATTGTGTTGTCAAATTAATGAAGTTGTTTTCTTAATTTGCTTGTGTTTTGTCTATTAGCATGTGTTTTCTGAAGTTGCAGGGCGTTTGCCCCTGTCGGCCACCGTACATTTGGGTATAGTTAACTCATTGTCATGTGTGAGATGATTTGAGCTTTGTGACATGGCGTCTTGTCCTGCTGGAAGTAGCCATTAGGAGACAGGTACACTGTGGTCAGCGACAAAACTCTGTTTTTCTCTGTAGTTTCAGTTGGTACTAAGGGCCCCAAAGTGTGCCAAGAAAATATCCCTCACACATTACAATGCCACCACCAGCCTGAAGCATTGATACAAGGCTGGGTGGCAGCTTTCATGTTCATGTGAATAAATCATCAGCAGCAGAAATCGAGAATCAAACCAGGCAACGTTTATCCAATTTTGGAAAGCCTGTGCCACTTGTAGCCTCAGTTTTCTATTCTTAGCTAACAGTAGTGGCACCAAGTGTAGTCTTCTGCTGCTGTAGCCCATCTGCTTCAAAGTTTGACGTGTTGTGCGTTCAGATGATCTTCTGCATACCTCGGTTTTAACAAGTGGTTATTTGAGTTACTGTTGTCTGTCTATTAGCTCGAACCAGTCTAACCATTCTCCTCTGACAAGGTATTTTCCCGAAGAGAACTGCTGCTCACTGGATATATTCTCTTTTTCGGACCATTCTCTGTAAACCCACAAGATGGTTGTGCGTGCAAATCCTAGTAGATCAGCTGTTTCTGAAATATTTAAAGCTGCTGTAGGTAAGATTGTGAAGATCCAGGACTTTGCCAACAAATTTGAACATCGACAACTTCTCAGTCCCTCCCCCCTTTCTGCTGCAGCCCAAACCGTCTCCTAAGCTCCTCCCACACAAGGGAATTTGATAGAACTGCCGGCATGTCAGACAACATTTTCAATAACTAAACACTAACACGTTAACTTTACTCACCAACAGTAAAACAATGCTAATTAGCAGGCAAGCATTAGCCATTTCAGCATCATATCAGACCGACCACTGTGCAAACATTACTATTATCCTCACCAACGTAGCTTTGTGGACTTTTGACTACTAATAACCAAATGAAAGATAAGTCATTCATGGTAATTATGTTACCTGTCGAGAAGAAATGTGGCTACATCTGCATCGTTCTTCAGATCTTTAAAATCCCGGAGCTCATGCCACCTCTGAAAAGCCACTCCAATATTCACCCGAGTTTTGGGAAACCTTTCTGCAGCTCGTGCACGGGGAAGGAGGAGGGGAGAATGCTATTATATGTGGGTGCCTGCCTGAGCAGTGATTGACAGGCAGATAGACACCCCCTGTGGCCCTGATTGGAGAAAATCAACCAGGAGCGGTGGAATTTTGCCAATCGCACTACAGGCTGTAGGTGGTGCCAGAGGAGCTGGATTTTTTTTATATTGCATAATTCATGTAGTTCTACTGGAACATAGGGTCAGTTTCAGCAAATATGACAGTAATGTAGTTTTATAAGACTTACCTACTGTATCTTTAAATGAGCCCGTCTGGCACCAACAACCATGCCAAATTCAAAGTCACTTAAATTACCTGTCTTGCCCATTCCAATGCTTGGAACTTTATCAGAACATCTTGACCATATCTACATGCCTTGGCATTTGCGTTATCGAACAGTAGAACAGGTTTACCTAATCTGCGTTCATGGCAGCGTGCATTTAAGATTTAGCACATGGGACATTATTTAAATCAATTATCTCTTTATCTCAAACTTTTCTAATTGTGTTTCTTTATATGTACCTTGAAATTTCAAATGAACGATGGCAGCATATTTTGAACCCATCGCCTAATAAGATGTCTTAAGCTGAAGTTTGTTCCAGCGGTAGTTGGCAAAAAGCCAAAACAACCTGTTTTGGGCTTGCAGCTGCCCCCATTAGGATATTTCTACACATCACAAGCAGCTTCCCTGAGTCAAACACAGCACCTTAAAAAGTTGAGCTCCCACAACTGATTTTGTCTTTATAAAAGTTTTTTTTTTCCCTGACCTACCAAACTTTATAAGTAAAATTCTCAACTTTAACAAAATGCCACTGGTAAATTTAACTAGAAAATTGAAAATTACACCCAACTTGACCTCCCCTATGTATCCTCAAAGCAAGCAACATTGGAGTGCTTCTGCTCATGTATAAATCATTACACAGGCTTGCCGCATCGTATCTATCCGACCTCATCATCTCTTATGTATCCCCTTGTGCCCTTTTCTGGCAGGATACTGCTTACTTTTCCAAGAATTATGAGTGTTTTCCTACCACATCTCCAGTCAGTTGCATAACTCTTCTCTTTCAATCAAGGAAGCTATTTCTCTGGGAGCTTTCAAATCAAAACCTACCAATTCAAAATCAATCTTAATGTCATTTGATCAACCATAGGATTTCTAGTCAAGTAAGTAGAAACTCTCTCACTGTTTTGGTTTACAAGCTTTTATCATCTTTTTAAGTTAATGTGCTGGCTATGATTAATTATTATAGTCATTAAATCAACAAATAATAGCCTATAATACACCTAGTTGAGCTTACCAAAATATGTATATGGTTTCATTAAACATATAAACAAATATGGAAGGCTATCAGTTAGCAATATATCATAAGCTAATGTTAAATGATTGTTTGTAAGGCCTGCCTTTGAAAACCTTTAAGACTATCAAAGTTAACGTAAGTTAATTTACTGACACTTCGGCTAGCTAGCTCCTCTTTTAGTTTATTGTACTTTAATGCTTGTCTGTTGTCTGGTAATGGACTGCTTTGTAACGTTACTGTAAAATGCCATATTTTGTATGTAAAGAACTTTCAATAAAAGTGTAAAAAATAAAAATAAAAAAACCTGTGTAGCTAACGTTCAACATTAGCGTTAAACAAATAAAAAATAACTTTATTCACAATCTGAAACGTCACTTACACTCCACTTCGTCGTGTTGGTCATCCATCTTGCGGTGTAAATCGTCAATATAGTATATAACGTTACATCCATGGTGGAAATGCATGGATGTATTAAGAGAACATGCAGTCACCCACTTTAGTTGTTTGTTCAGTCACGAAAAGCTAGAGTCCTAGAAATGTGGTCCCAGGATTGTAGTCCTGAAAGTGCAGCCTCCGGTACTGCAGCTTTATGCTATGCTCTTTTTCAGTTCACTTCTTTCGTTGGCTTAAAATCCGGCGGCACAGTTTTAGTTTTCTTGTTAGACTAACTGCCGTATATTAATCTCATCACACCAAAAAACACATGAACTTTCTAGTGACGTTAAACAAACAGTGTGCGCCATTCAACCGTTTCCCCCTCTCACCCATACTCCCACCACTGCTGATATCCTTCACAGGCCCGCCAGGGCTCGGGCTGAGCATAGCGAGTTAATTTTTTTTAATCGCATGCCGCCATTTATTAATTTATTTTCACTTCACTCGGCTTCATGTCGTGCCTAACAGGCTACTATTTTGACCCTTTCTCATCATCAAGCTGTCATACTTCCTCTTAACACATCCTACTGCTGCAGGCTGCAGGCATGATGGAGAAATGCAGCAGCACAATTCTGAATGGCGCTTTTTATTTTCAAAAACTCCCATATGGCTCAGTAGACAAGTCTAAAGCCATAGACACATTGTGTGAAGCCAAATTAAAATATCACGGAAGCAAGTCAGGCTTGAGCTACCACCTACGAGCTAAGCATAGTACTGTTAATGGGACTCAGGTTGATGCTAGTGGGCTCAGGCAAAGCACTATTTTGGAGAGTGCTACTCCCTGACCTGTTGTTGAAACCAAAGTGCAAACGCTGTCTCATCAACCGGTGATCACTGGATGTCAGTGAGTAATCAAAATTATTTAGAAGTTACTGCACACTATATTGACTCTGGTAAGTAGGGTTGGGTACCGAAACGTGCCGACCTAAACGGTAGTAACGAGACGAAACTTTCGGTGCCTCATTTCTGTGCCTGACTTTACACTACACCTGACAGCAAGTTAACCTACTTTTAGCTAGCAGCTGGATTAAACATGGTTAAAATGCTGACAGCTAACGTTAAACAGTGTAAAGTGTGACTGTATTTCACTGTAGAGGATTCCAACAGTGGGATGTAACAGTCTGCTCCGCAGCACAGCAGCTGCCATTGTTGGAATTAAAAAACACAAGACGGTGCGTTCACTTAAAACAGGTAGCCTCGTGGTGCCTTCACAGTAATTGTAAAATACCATTATCCCATCTGGTGGTTGTTTTTGTCATTCAACAGCAATTTACTGGTGAAATAAGTTATTGTTATAGTTTAGGGGTGGTATGGTTCACAAAACCCACGGTTCGGTTTGTATCACGGTTTTAGGGTCACGGTTTTCGGTTCTGTACGGTTCTTGTTGTTATTTTTTCTTTAATCTTTAACACTCCAGAAATATACTTCAGCATATGATATATAGCTTAATTATCCACAATGTAGGACACAGTATTAAAACATAGTTCTATCTTGTAATCATGCACAAACAGAATTTGACTTTAAGCACATTATTGGGACCATCTCTGCGGAAAGTGAGGTGAGATTTTGATACAGCAAGAGGGAAGACAATGATGATTTCAACAAGCTTTTGATTTATTTGGCAAAACAATGAGTGTGTATCGCCATTTACAGGAACATATGTGCCCTTTTTAGCACATAAAGATTGAAATATTACAGAATAACAATTGAAATAACTTGCATTTATCAAACTAACAACTTCAGTGTAGCTCTTACAAAAATATAGGTGACGTGACCTGCAGCACTCACACACCACCGTTGAGGAGCGGTCGGCTCGCCGCCTCTCAAAATCTGACGAAAATCTTTTAAACTGACCTTTGGTGATCTGAAATGAAGACAGATTCAGCAACTGCATGGTCTATTTCTCGCTTAAAATGTTTTCAGAAACACGTTTCGGTGAACTATTTTCGTAAAATATGAGATCGTATTCACAACGAGACGCCGTTAGAGTCTGTTTTGAAATTCGAGAGCAGCCAGCCCCACATGACACGTTCGTCTAATCATCTGCCATGTGTTGCGTTTGTCACGCTCATCCCGCTCGTCATTTCCCGTTAAGTGTTTTAACATAGGTGTTGAAAGAGGGCACAACGGCAGTAAGTGGTTTGTGCACATAAGAAGTGTATTGACGAACCGCGCTACGCACACATGTTCCGAACCGAGACAAGCGAACCGTACGGTTCGGAGGTTTTTTCATGAACCGTACCACCCCTATTATAGTTATTACATTATTATTAAATCTTTAATTTTGACCATGGACTTAACAATAAACAAGTTCCTGACTGTTGTTTAGTACCCTTCTTTTTTTTTCTTTTGTTTACAGTAAATAAATAATAAATTAATACAAATCTTAAAGTCAAGTTCATAAAGTAACTTTCTTTGCATTCATTTGATTCCCAATCAAGATACACTACTAAGAATTGCTTTCCATTGTTAATATGTACTTAAAAATAGTTCTGAAATGCAAAATAATAGAATTTTAATCATGTGATAAAACATGCGATTAATCGCGATTAACTATAGAAATTCAGCAATTAATCGCAATTAAAAAAAATAATCGTTTGAGAGCCCTATTTATATACAAACATTATTATTATTATTATTATTATTATTATTATAATGTCATATTTCTTATTACCAGTGTTAAACAGGCTATTGAAGAGTCTAGTGAGCTAAACTAACGTTACCAGTTACAAGCTTCATTACACTGAGCCCCCCCCAAAAAATAGCTGCTTGAAATACAAGTTGGATTTAGTGCCATGTCGGCACAGGTTGCTAATGCAGGCAACTTTTTATTTGCCAGAAGATGACGGAGTGACAATTGCCAGTTCAACCGATTAGCATAAAATCAAACCAGTTTAGCCTTGTACACCAGTCCAGGGAAACCAGAAATTGGCACAACTCTAGTCGGCATCACTGCATGAAAAGTGGGATTTCCGTCCCCGTAAATGCCTGTAAACGCCCGGAAATCCCTCTAATTTTCGGCAGTTATCGACAATTTACAGGCTGCGAACGTCACGTTCGTCTGTGCCACATATTGTCGGAAACGAACCATGACGTATGTGGAGAGCCCCCGCGGAGGTGTTAATGGATCTAATTAGAATATGAATAGGCGCCTGGCCAGAGAACGTCTGGCCTGGCTGGAATTTCCTCACTCACTTGTTGGCTGAAACCACTACTTTTAAACAAGAAAAATCTCTCGTGATTGGTTGACAGATCTGTCACGGGTTAGCGTATTGGTCAACCTGGGCCATTATTATTATTATAATAAAATTATATATATATATATATATATATATGTATTTAATATATGCTATGTTGTATATTCATGTCATGGTTATCCTAATTAAAATGATTTGCCAGGAACGTGCTGTTTATTCAAAGATAGCGCTTTATTGACACAAAACACAAACGCAATCAGAAAAAAACGATGTACAAAGCATAGGAGACACACAGCACACATAACAAATATCCCACGATCACGAGAAGCAGCACCGTCAACCCCTAACCCGCGGCCGCCTCCGAGCTGTTGGTAACCGGCAGCATTCGGTCTAAATTCGGTCCATTTTGCAGACGTCTGTGGTGCGTTGTCCTGTATGTCTATGGTGGCGCGCTTCCAAATGTCCACCTCACCCGCAGCCAGCACATTCTGTCTCGCTTCCAGCAGCTGTAAAATCAATCAATAAAGACAATAAATACTGCACAATGCACTGCTTATGGACACAACACATCTACGAATGCACCTGGAAAATATTCACATTAACCAAACGGATCTAATCTTACCCTCTTTTCTTCTCGACCAACTCCGAGCTTAACTCTTCACAGCTTCTGCCCGCAATGCCACATCTGGTTGTTTCTAGCTGAAGCTCCTGCGTGCTGTCTCGTAGTATGTCTTACAGGCAGCTGGAAAACAATTAAATGAGAGTGGTATGAATAAAAAAAAAAACATAAGTTACAGTAAAATTAAACAAGGAAATATGAAAAAGTAAAAAATACTTACACACAATGGCGTAGTTATCAGCGTCATGTCAATCTGGACTTGCCGAGACAGCGCCGAGCAAATATAGGTCACGGCCTCGTTATGAGGCGAGGTTAGTCTGTAAAAATAAAAAAAATAAAAATAAAAGATCGGTATCTATTAACGTATCTATGTCCTTATACAGAAAAATTAATGAAGTTCATTCAATGAAAGCATATTCTTTAAATCTTACCCTTGGTCCGGTTCGTAGCGCCTGCTACAGTTTGTCTCAGAGTTGTGAAGACGGCGGACTGCTTTCTGAAAATTAAAAAATCAAAAAATACATTTTTATAAAGCAACTAACCCGCTCAGCTCTGCCTCAATAATGAATGGCACTGAAAGCAGCCAGACTGCCCAGACACACAGCTCTGTGCTGCTCACGTTTAAACTTGGTGGGGTTTAAAACATTACTGCCAAGTCTAAGTAGCCTGTTTAACATCCAAATACTGTCATTGTATGGTCAAGAGTTAATAAACAGTACAGACTAGCTCGCAGTTTCATTAATAATCATATACTTACGTTGACTTCTTCTTTTCTGTGAGCGCATCTCTGGAGCCCCGGAGGTGATATGGAGAAGAGAAAAACGCTCCATATGTATTGAACAACTCCTGTGTGTTTCCAAGTGAAGTTTGACAGAGTGTACAGACAACTCTTTTACCAGTTGGCCTGAAATATTCCCATATTTGGGAAGCTTTTGCTCTAACTCTCGGACTCATCTCCCGCAATCTCCCGCCACTATTTTCAAATGGTAGCAGTGAGGGCGGGGGTAGGGGGCGGGGCAGAGTGATAGAGAGAGACAAAGAGGGGCAGATTAACCAGCAGGGCGCGAACAGCGCACACGCTGGTGTGGAGGTGAATTACAGTGAGATTTAATGGAATACTGGGAAAGTAATAATAACAATAGGACAATTGAAGTCTGGATTATGAGGCCATTTGAGCAGAGCCAACAGCTTCATATGCCATGGACATGTGAATATGGTGCTGAATTTGCCAGTATTTTAAAAACACAAATGGTTGGGATCTTGTCATGCAATGACAAAGCTGATATGCTTTATGTGAAGCCCAGTGTTCTGGTGTCAGCAGAAAGACTTCTCTTAGAAAACTGTACAGTGGTGCCTCTGTCTCCATTCCACCAGACAATGTTGGATGAGGAAGACCAAAGAAAGGTCACTGTAGTCATGCCACTATGCACAGTGGTTGAGACTGTGAATGAATCATGGATTGCACATTTTACCTTTGTGGAAAAGCCTGATTAAAACTAATTGTTGAAATAAATTATTTTGTGTATCTTTTTTACATCTAATTAGTCATTACTAATGACATACACAGTAATTAATCTAGCATACTTTCATCAAATAAATCTACTAAAGAGTCTACAATTAGGCTATACTGAATCTGATCTATTTTAAGAGATTTTCTTAAAATTAAGTTAATACCTTTTAGAAAAATGTCACCTGGAGTAAAACTCCCCCTGCTACCCTGATTTGCATTTGTATAGCTCACAGCATTTTCATTTACATGTGAAAGCCTCCCCTAGAATTAGAGGGAAGGGGGGGTAATCGGGGGACAACTGCCAAGCAAGGCCCACGTCAATTTCCGACAATTTACGGCAGTTTTTGGTGTTGCCTGTAAATTGCCGTATACAGCCGTAAACCTGAAGTTCCACGACAATCTACAGTGCCGCATACTGACGAAAATCCCACTTTTCATGCAGTGCATGAGTCCATACATGGCTGAATAATATGTGTGCATGTCATGTATAGTCTATATGTTTGCTTTTCCTCTGTTTCATGGACCTGTACCACACATTGACCTTACCTGGCAGTGCAAACCTGCCCTAGCTGCCAATTTCCCATCCTCCTGCCTAATCATGTTCTTCGTTGTGTTCTGCTTTGTAATCTCAACCACCTAATGCATGTTCAGTTGGCCTGGTGGAGATTCCCTCTAAGGGCTTGCTGGCGGACTATATTATTTATACCAGCCATTTCTCTGTAGTAGTAGTTTATTTTAAAGTTGTAGTAGTAGCTTATTTGAACATGTAACAAAAAAAAAAAAAAAAATATATATATATATAATTAAAATGACATAAATAAGGACATGTACTTCTCAGCACCATCTACCAAAATTATTATAAATAATTCAAATAAGAAATTCCCATGTTCAAAAACGAGTAGGAAGAAGTTCATAAACAAACTTTTCTAGTCCTACCCCCTTTCTCTATTTTTATCCTTTAGTTAAATACAAAACAATTTAACACAATTCTTCTTTACATACACGTACACCGTATATCTACCTACCTACAGCTCACATATACCCATGCATACACAGGCACAGATGCATGCATACATACACACACATATTTACTTTTTTTTTTTGTTGCTCTCTTTCTTTTCCATCTATCTTCTTCCTTTCTGTCTATCTATAGTAAATCAAATAATAACACATCCATACTAGACTTAGTATATAGGTGCAGGAACCTAACTGTCAGTATACAATACTATCACCTCGAGTCCTTTTCGTATCCATTCAATATATTCATTTTAAATAGTCTCTTGAAATTGCTCAATGTTGTAAATGTTTTCATCTCTTCACTGCAGCTGTTCCATTAACTCCTTTGGTTGTGATGGAGTGATATTTAGCATTTGTTCTTATAAGTTTCTTTTGAAATACAAACATTCCTCTTAAGTTATGCTTACTCTCTCTCATTTGAAACAACCCCTGGATACTGTTCGATAGCTGTTAATTATTTACTTTGTACATGATTTGTGCAGTTTTAAAGTCAACAATATCTCTGAATTTTAGTGCTTTTAATTTGATAAAAAGTGGATTAGTTGATGCTCTATAAGTGGTTTTATTTACAAGTCTTAAGGCTCTCTTTTGAAGAATAAAAATAGGTTCAATGTTCGTTTTGTAAGTGTTTCCCCACACTTCCAAACAATAAGTAATATATGGAAGTATAAAGGAACAATACAGTGTATACACTGAGCGTTGATTTAATAGGTAATTGGTTTTAAACAGCTTCTAACATAATTTTTCATTGATTATTACTCCCAGAAATTTAAGTTGTTTTACTTTTTCTATTTCAATGTCATTTATCATAAGGTTTTTGTATAAAGTTATTGCACGATTACCAAAAATTATAAATTTTGTTTTACTTAAGTTCAGTGTTAGTTTATTTGCGTCAAACCAACTATTCATCTTTTTTTAATTCATTGTCCACTGTATCCAAGAGAAATTTTCCCCAGAGCAGATTAAATTAGTGTCATCAGTAAATAAAATGGTTTTCAACTTTTTTGACACCTCCCATACATTATTTATATACAAGTTAAACAGCAATGGTCCCAATACTGACCCCTGTGGGACCCCACAGGTGATTTTCTTTAACTTTGACTTATGGTTTTGCAGTTCAACATATTGTTGTTGATTATGTAAGTAGCTATTTAACCAAGAAAGTGCAGTCCCCCTAATTCCATATTTGTTTAATTTCATGATCAATAAATTGTGGTCTACTGTATCAAATGCCTTCAAATGATCCAAGAATAAACCCACTGCATATTGTTTTTGTTCTATTGCTGTTGTTATTTCTTCTACAAATTGAATAAGTGCATGTGAAGTTGTCCTATTAGCCCTGAAACCATATTGCTGATCGCACAGTGTATTATATTTAGTAATGAAATTATCAAGCCTTATAGAGAATATTTCTTCTAATATTTTTGAGAATTGGGAGAGCAGTGAAATAGGTCTGTAGTTTGAAAGTGTATGTTTTTCACCAGCCTTGTATATTGGTATCACCTTTGCCAATTTAATTTTATCTGGAAACACTCCAGTTTTCAGAGATTGATTACATACATACGTTAGAGGTTTAACAACACAACCAATAATACTTTTGACCATAAACATGTCAATGCCATTCCAGGCTGTGAACTTTTTACTCTTAAATGTTTTAACAATCTCAATAATTTCTTTTTCATCAGTTCCCTTAACAAACATAGATTCTTTAATATTTACATTCTTGCTTAGCACATAATTTATACTGCCAGTCTTTGCAAACTCCTCAGCTAAACCTGGACCAACTCCAACAAAAAATCATTAAATTCATTTGCAGCCAAGGTCATATCATTCAGCACCATCCAGGTGTTTCTTACATTGCTTCTGTTGTCCTCCAGTAGTTTACTATAATAATTCTTTTTATTGCTTCTCATAATTCTGGTCAATTTGTTTTTGTATATATTATATTTCTGTTCTGCTTCTTTTGTCCTCTTCTTTAAAAACTCTTTATATAATACATTTTGCATGCATTTAATATTCCGTTAGTTAGCCACTGTTTTTCATCAGATTTCTGTTTTACTTCTTTCTTTACAAGAGGACAGTTTTTTTCATAAAGTGATGTTATAACAGTCAAAAATGAATCATAGGCTTCATTCGCATTTTCTACACTCTTGTTTCATTAAATCCTCTTTGAATTTATTGATGTTTTCTTGAGTTCTGTTTCTGGTCATTGTGTATATTTTACAGTCTTTTCTGGTCTTAGTGCAGCTATGTTTGTTTGCAAAAACTGGCGTTGTTTATTATTAGTCCACTTTCAACTTTATAATCAATAGTGTTGGTAAATATGTTATCAATTAGTGTAGCACTATTAGTTGTAATTCTGGTTGGTCGAGTGATTGAAGGATAAAAACCGATACTGTACATCAAATTAATAAACACTGTACTTTTATTGTGTTCTTGTGGGTTGAGCAAGTCAATATTAAAGTCTCTGCAAATAAAAACAATTTTTTTGTTATTGCTATTACTGAATATTTCTGTAATCTTTTCCTTAAACATGTCAATATTTGATCCCAGGTTTCCTATAAACACAGCTAATTAGAATGTTTTTAGATTTTTCCATTTCAATTTGTACTGTAATGCATTCCATGATTGTATCTAAAACAAGAGACATTTTATTAACTATTTTACATTGATATCTTTTGTCAATATATAATGCAACCCCCCCACCCTTTCATTGTTTCCTGTTGATGAAAAACAGTTCGTATCCCTCAGTCTCAACCAAATCTTGATGTTCTACAGTGAGCCAAGTCTCTTGTTATGGCAATTGCTGTGAATTTCTTTTCCGCTTGTCTTAGGCACTGTTTGATTTTTGAAAGATTTGCGATAAGACTCCTGCTGTTAAAATGTATTATTGATATAGTGTCATCCATTTTTATGTATTTTCTGAACTGCTCAACTGTGTTATTCAAATATTCACACTGGCTGTGAGTTCCAATGTAAAAGTTATTATCTGGATCAATGTCATTTTCAATATCTTGTGGTTTATGTTCTGTGTATTTGAAAGTTTTCAAATTCAGTTGTTCATATGTAGCAGATGAATTTCTGTCCAAGTTTGTCATGATCATTGTGTTTGATAAGTTCAGTTCAGTTTGTATTCAATTACCTTATGTAGGCCTATGTTGCTCTTGATTCATTCCTTCTTCAAATTTATCCAGCTCGGTGATGTCCCTGGTGAGAAGCACTTTCACTGCCTCAGGTGTCGACCCATGTAGTTTGATAAATATTTTACAATTTTTTGACCATGTTGCCTGGTTCTTGTTTTGTTTTCCGAGTATGCGTGCTTTCCTCGCAATTTCAGCATTTCTCTTGCCGATGTGTTCGTTGATGCAAACTTCGGTCCCTTTTAATTTCCGTCCCTGTCTGAGGAGTGCCGACTTTTTCTTTCTGTTCATGAACCGGATTATTATCAATGGAGTGGCCGTTTTGTTTTTGCTTGGCAGGGTATGAGAATTGTCAATGTCCCTGCTGTCCACATAGATGCCTTTGCTGTCCAAAAAGCAAACCACCTGTTGTTCCAGCGACTCCTTCTCCTCCTCGGAGGCTTCACTGACTCCGGCAGCGGTGTGTCCAGCGTCCGCAGCCACTCTGGCATAGTTCCGGTGTTTGTTTCTCAGGCCGCTGATAACCACATCGTTAATTCTGGAGTATTGCTCAAAGTCAGCAACTCGAGTCTCCAGAAAAGCGATCTTTCGGTCCTTCTCCAAACCCTGTCTCTTTAGCGTTTGTATTTCACCCATCAGATCCATGATTTTCTTCTGTTGCTCTGCAACGGTTGAAATCTCCGCCGATAAAAAGTCCAGAGATTTCCTTATCGGGTAGGATTGCATTTTTCTTAGGCGGCATATTCCAGCTTCCTTCTGGTTCCTTCTGGTCCGGTTAACGTTGCCCACGTTTTTCCGCCTAGGAATCGGTCTTCCAAAAATGTTTGTCTCCAAACAAAAAACAACACACCTTCCACGTTCTCTTCCTCAGAGGCTCAGTTTCTCAGAGGCTCAGTGAGGGTCTTGATTCAGTGCTCAACATACAAATGCAGCAATAGCCACTGCATTTGTACATTTCTCATTATGCAGATGACATTGGATCATGAGTTCAGTATCACCATTTCAGATGACATTGTTGGATACCTCTTTTAGTCTTTACTAAAAAACATGAGGCGAGAAACTCAAATGGAACTCTGGGACATGCCACCAGATACCACAGGTGTCACACTAACACAGCCCTAATGTTAAACTGGAGTAGGCAGAGTGAATGGATTCCATATAGGCATACTATGTACTGTAAGTGTTTCTTGTGAAGATTTGACATTGTATGTCAGTTCTGGTTTAGCTCACTGTTAAAGTGCCACATGCAATGGGTTGTAAATGATTTAATCTGTACTAATATTCTATCAGCCTCTGTGTTTGGCATTTGGACAGCTTTACATTTTTTTTCTCCAGTTGCTTTTAGTTCATTTTAAGTAATTCCTGTTGAAGAATACTTTGTTGGTATTAATGTATGCTGTTGCCGAGAAATGTGACACTATAATCACATAAAAAGCAGGAAGTTAAATTATTAGATAACTAATCAAGAATTGGCAATTCACTGTGCTTTCAACCCTTTGTTAAACAGAGAGCGCCATCTTGTGGGCTCATAAAATAAAGAAAATGGTTCACAAAGCTTCATGAGGCTTCATTTGGCCATCACTGGTGTTTTACTTTCTAACAAGCATAATATTAACTAATCGCTAAAAAGGCAACATTATTTGATAATAGTATAATTTGCGAGATGGCATAGAAATCATAATAAAGGTAATGTGAGGTGATGGTTTGTCTGTCCTTGTTTGGTTTAAGTATTCTTGTCTGCCTCTCAACTTCTACAGAAACTATTTAGTCCAACTGTGAGAAGGGGCTTCAGGTGAAACATTTAGATCAGGTAAAAGTGCTGTAGCGTGAAGTTGAATATACTCACAGCAGTAAATCAAGTGTGCCAACAGTGTTGTTTTCCATTTTTGCAACTGGAACGGTTGTATATGTCCTAAAAGGTACTGATTTGAATATTTCCATAACAATAGCACAATAATAAAGTCTGTGTTCGGTTGGGAGAGCCTCTGAAAGCAAAATGTTTCCATATTCCTAATTTCCATAAACAGTAATTGAGTTACTCTTCGAGGGCCTTCATAGATGTTTTGTATGATGGTCCCTTTGTATGAGGGTCCTTTTGTGTGTCTATTCATGTGATTATTTGTGTATGTAACATTAACAGCAGGCACAGGAGCTGTGATGCATAAGAAATGGGTACGCGTGTAAGGTACCAAACAAAAAGCACAAAATAAATTCAATTCAATTCAGATTCAATAAAGAAAGAGCATATTGAACTTGGACTGAACTCCCTACTCTGAGACTGAGTGTACAAAGTATTTTTGGAGGTTAAAGATCATACAATCTCTTCTTTGACACTTATCCACCATTTGATTTTAGTTTCCTGACACAGTTTAAAACCCTTGAGTCTCTTTCAGTGTTGTCACCGTACAGAGCACTGTGCCAACTGGATTCTGACAGCCATGGGACAAATCTCAAGTCTTGACTGATTAATGTATGCTGACTACTCTTAGCTCTGAACAGTTTGTAAAGATTTTAAGGTCAAATTAAGCTGGTATGATAGTACTTATTATCCACTTCTTTCAAGGTTACAGTCAGATTTTAATTTGTGCTACATGAAAACAGGCAATTGGCCCAGGTCCCAGACGGAGTTTTAATCCTTTTATTTGTTTATAATTATGAATATGCAACTTGGACCACAATAAAAATATTGGTCACAGCTTAGTATACAGTGTATTTAAAAACAAAATGTAGCATCTATTTGGATCTTGGCTCAACAGCATACAGTGGCTTTATTTTAGCTAGTTCAACAAATGTAGTAAAAAAAAACACAGTCACTGAAATACTGTTAAATGTCAAGACTATACTACTTAAAACTTTTAAAAAAAAACTCACTTTCAAACTGCACCACGGCTGCGCCACAATGTTCACTCAGAAATAGTAACATATAATCTCTAATATTATAGGGATAAAGTGGGACCAATTTACATCATAAGTGATAGCTGTGATGAGCCAACTTGTCTAAAGCTTAATATGATTTTTAAATTTTTAACCTGAGATTACACATAATTTGCTATGCACATTTTAGTGGAACTGCTTAAACAAACTGAGAGCTGTCTTGTGTGCACAGAGTCACAGTGTTTTTAAAAACAGAAGGACATGCTGAGGTTTTATTTGAGCTGAGGGTGACTTCATTCTATTTGAATGTTGAAAGAAATGAATGCCAGCAAATAAAAGCAGTAACTTTAGATAGTTTTGAGTACCAAACTAGAAGACAGAGAGAAGCTTGGGGTTTGTTGAAACAAATCTTTTTTTATCCCGTCACAAATGTGTCATTTCTTAAAGCAGTTGTTAATTTTCAATTTTTTTTTTTAAATAATAACTAAGACAAAAAAACTATTTCAATTAAGTGTATGGGCTTGAGGCTATTTCATTACAGATTGAAAACTTTGAATACTTTTTAAGATTCATCAATAAACTGTAGACTACAACAAAGAAAGAATTGGCACATTTAAATAATTGAATTGTAGGAAAACTTCAAGTAAAAGTAAAAAAGAATTTTGTGAACATGTTTTAGTTGCGCAAAAGAAATAGAGCGCTCACTATTCATTAATTTCACAATTGCTGTATTTGATTATCAAGAGGTCAAATAGGCTACCTTAAAATTCATCAATACACTGTCGGCTTCAACAAAGAAACAACAACTAAATAACTAATACGTATAAATAATTACATTTTTGTATAAGAACTTTTTTTTTGGGATAACACACACACACACGATGTTTAGTGACTGCTCTCTACCAGTAAGGTCTCTGATGTATAGACAGTTCCGTCTGGTAATTGTTGAGCTGACAGTAAAGAATATAAATATTTATCAATTTATGAATTAAAAACAGTGATAATAATAAATATAGGCCTATATATATATATATATATATATATATATATATATATATATATATGTGTGTGTGTGTGTGTGTGTGTGTGTGTGTGTGTGTGTGTATGAAATGGGGGGGGTGCAAAAAACACGTTTGTATTTGATGAGTATTATTGTTGAAAACTGATCAAACCAAGCTATATCCTCCTCTTTTTACCCAAACCCAATTAATTGTATAGGCATTTCCACTAACTCTGCCTCATGTTTGATAATCTTTTTCCAAGACGATGAAAAATTCATGCCTTGTCCCCGGATATCAAGTGAAATCATTATGCAGCCTGAGTGCTCAATGTGAATATCAGTGTGTAAGTCGTCTCTGTCCTGTAATGGAAGTGCAGTAGAAGACTACAAAAAAGGGAAAGTAGTCCTCCAAAATTTGCTAAATGTACTAGCACTGAGACTGATATGCATAGGCAGAGATAAGGGAGAGTATTCCAGAATTTATTTTAAGGGAAATTAACTTTGCCTGCAATGTTTTACCAACAACATTCAGTTATTTAAAGTTTAACCAGTCATTCTTTAGTATTGATTTAATGATCACGACATTCTACTAATTTCAGTGGACTATAAATCATCTTCACCATCTAGAAATTGTTGTAAATGTTGTAATTAGTAGTGATGGCCAAATGAAGCCATCTATATTTTATTTTTATTTTTTATTTTTTATTTGACGATGGCCCAGAAGTGGTCCGTTTAAGAGGAATATTTAACAATAATAATTAGGTAGATAAAACGACCTAAACCTTCATAACACATGACAAGGCGCGCCACAAGTGAGTCCGTCGGCAGCCAGCAAGAGAAAGTTGGAAGTTGAAGTGCCGGTAAGTGGGCTTATGAAGTGAATGAGAATGCATGCATGCACATTTGGTTTGTTATAGTAGCCTCTAGCCGCTGCCGCTAGTTAATAAGTCTCTTCCAGGATGACAACAGCCAGCAGGCAAGCTAAAATTATGGCAGCAGCAGCTAACTTTGAAGTAGTGACAATTTTGCGGTAACTGCACGAGCTGCCGTGGCCACAATTACTCGTTTTATTAGGGTACACACTAGATTCATCATGTGATAGCCTTATAGCGTCACCGTTTCATTCTCTGATACACAAGAGATGGCAGCAGCAGTTCTCTGTAGGTTAACAGAAGTTAACCACACACACACATAACTTTTCCATCTGCTTTCTGCCTCTCAACCAGCAGTCCACTTAAAAAAACATGTCACTTCTTTGGGAAATTAGCTTAGGTTATTTGTAGTCTGCGGTGTAGGTTGATCGTCTACATTTTGATATCTTAATAAAGGACATCCTTATATTTTGAGAAAATAATCTGAAACATGCTGCATACCTTTGAAAATCCCTTTCTGATTCAAAGCCTAGCACTAGCCCACTGCTACAGAAATCTGATAGTCAGCTCAGGTTGCATTTATAGGCTACAATTAAACTGTTTATCTGGTTTGATATCTTGTTATCTTGTCTCTTTTTGTAAATCATGATATTGAATACTGCTACAGTGCAAAGATGCCACATAAAGACAGAATAAGGAAGCAGAAAAAGGATCTGCAGGAGGCAGCAAAAAGCAGTGGATCCCTAAGCAGCTGGGTTATTAGGAGCACCACAGGTTAGTATAGTGCTTCACACAAAAATCTGACATGTTCATACATAGTCATTATTATAACTTTCTATATATACTGTAGTTTGGATACTGTATGTAAGATTACATTTCGCTTGGACAACGGTTGCTTTTTTTGGATATATTTGTGTGACTGTAGTCTAATGTAAGGCTCCATATTTTATTTTGAGGTGTACAGTATTGTTAGTATTATGTAAAAAATTTAAATATACAGTTTTTAAAATAAAGATGACATATTGTTAACAAATCTTGTTCCATGTGCCCTTTTTTGAATTTGAGCCCCTGCCCCTCAAAAGGTCTCTGCACGGCCCTGATTTAGAGTAACATCTTCACACAATTTTGAGCATAACACACTTCAAGGCACGTAAGCTGCCTCATATCCATAATTACTGTGGCATATTAAACATAGCTAATGAGATTCTTAGATCATGAATCAATGAATGAATTAACAAATGGCCCATGTCTTAAGGCATGCATGGTGCTCCAAATTCTTATCAGATCATCTACGTGTAAGATGTGGTGTAAAGTATGAAGTCTCCAGGAAAGGCAACCAGAGGATCACATGTCGTGTCTTGGGAGAGAAAATAGGATTAATACTGACATGGACGAATGTGAACTTGAAACCAACCCTATATTTATATTAAAGAGTGCTCCTAAGTACAGTCATTTTCCCTCACCTCCTCTCCTTATCTTTTTCAGGCTATTATACTGATACTACTATACTACTGAAAGTGTTTATATTATGCTTTTTGGCTTTTTCCCTTTCCTTTACTGTGTTATATCTCTTTTTTTGTGCATGTTATAGGTTTACAAAGTGAAAAAGCCCAAAGTCCACCCCAAAGGGACTTACCATCTCCAACAGAAAACACTGTTCACAAACTACTCCAAACAGCTCTATTGTAGTCCAGCCTTTATGAACCTGAAAATAAGCATAATATATGCACTTTAATACTAGTAAGCCCATTTATATTCAGAATTTAAAAAACAATTTGAACAAAAACTGTCTATCTGATCTATAAAGATATATGAGATATATAACTTTACATATAAACTGTGCATGTCATTATAATAAGCCTAATCATTTTGAGATGTGACGTTTTTATTTTATAGAGGTTGCATAAATACATTTGTAATTAATATACTATGACTCCAGACTTTAAAATATGGAAATTATACATGTCATCATAATAAGATTATTTACAGTTTGTCAGTGTGAAATACTAAGCATTTTTTGACTAAATATATAATACAGAGAAACAAAAAACAGAACACAAGATTGGACATATCAATTGTCTTGCCATCATTACAAACATAGAAGGCGATGCCGTTTAAAGTTGTCTTTGAAAAACTCATGGTTGTTGGTCGATAGCTCATAAAATATGCAAGTATAAGCACATTTAATGTAAACCCAGAAAACTACATAAAACAATGCATGCACCAAAATATTACTAGTATATGTAGCATTTCTTCACATTTCTGGGGGGGAATTTTTTTCTTATCTGAATAGAGGGTCTAAGGATAGTGGGTGTCACATGCTGTACAACCCTTGGGGCAAATTTGGGATATTAATAAAACTGACTTGAGTTGATGTGACTTAAATGGTTTTAAAGCTAGCGGTGATGAATAAACGCAGATAAGAAGAAGAATATTGCTCGAAAGCAATTACACTAATTAAACACATCAAGTTAGGATCTGTGTCCCAAAATCTACAGACCACACTGTATGTTGACATAAAAATAGTAATAAATGTAACAGCAAGTATTTATTTCATCTAAAATTAAATTTTTACATTTAAACAGTTGCACCATACTCGACGCCCTGCACTGCTACGACTATTATTTCTAGTCATAGTTCTATCATCTTTATTGTTACTATTAGTGCCATGGCGCATCATGCCAACAGCTATCATTATTCTGAATCATATTTCTGTATATCTGTATCAGTGTCTCTGTGTCTTTGTGTCCCAACCGGCAGCGGCAGATGGCCATCCACCTAGAGCCAGGGTCTGTCTGAGGTTTCTGCCTGTAAAAAGGAAGTTTTTCCTCGCCACTGTCGCACCAAGTAGACCTCCTCTATCTGTAAAGTGTCCTGAGATAACTCCTGATTTGACACTAAATAAAATTGAATTGGGTTTCCTTACATTTCCTCCACTCCCATCTCTGCAGCAGTCTAACCTCTCTCTTCTTCTTTGTATTTTATATATTCTGTCCCACCTCCTGCTCATCCTCCTTCACCCATTACTCCTCCTCCTCTGCTTTTTTCACCCACATTATCCTCCATCCATTCCTCTTCATCTACCTCCCATGCCACTCCACGGCTCTCTCATCCTTCCTCCCCTTCTGTCCCTCGACAGCGGTGTCAGATTTTCCCCTGGCCATGAATTGTGCATGATTGTTCGTCTATGCAGCCAGAAGACTCACTTTCCTCTTTTCACACACACCACCCCCCCCTCTTTCTCTTCATTAAATTTCTATGTTAAATGAATGTTTCAGGGAGATCTTTTCACCAAGTCTTGTACAGAGGACATTACTTGCAGGCAAACAAATCTATAGACTTTAGCCACTCTAATATATATGGGTTTTTCATTCCATTTTCTACAAACCTATGCTATGCTACTAAGAGAGAAGAAAGGCGGGGACACAGGAATCAAGGGGAAAAGGGTTAAGATACAGGACAAGACTGGGAAAATGTGGAGGGGAAGACTGATGTAGAAGAAGGTGTGATGAAATTCAGCTATTTTTCTGTTGGTGTTTCTGCATGTCATGAATGACGACTGGAGAGGAGGCTTTAAGTTCTCAATGCGTGTGTTTATTAACAAAACCATCACCAAAACATACTCAAACTTAAATACAAAAACTAAATATTAAACTGAGGCAAAAAAAAAAAAAAAAAGCAAACAAACAAAACAGCCACCTCACACAAGCTTTCTTCTCCTGATGCTTTTAACTCAGCCCCTCCCCCCCATTGGACCATACCACCTACAGCTATGAGCTATCCTGCTATCCTGAGTAAGCAAATATTATTAAAATGTCATTTACTGCAAGGCCTTATTTCAGAAAGCAGGTTTAGTGAAAATTCTGAGGTTGTTAACCCTGAGATGAGGGAAACTCTGGGTTGTATGTTTCAGAAAGAGAGGTAACTTAACCTCAGAATCAGTTACTATGGTAACTGAGCCTGTGAACCTAACCTCGTCGGGAGCAGGTTTTCTTCAAGAAACCTTGAGTTTCTCTCAGTCTCCTCCCTCTGACACAGCGCGCTTTCATTTCCTCATTCATTCAGTCTTTATCTGGCGCATTTTAGCGCAGTTTGTTATCTGCATGAATAAAAAAACAGGGTTGGTTTATTAACTGTTAGGCAGACTATAAAACTTTTTTTTCTCTAAAAACATGGCATTTCCTTGTGTCGACAATCCCATTAATGAAGGTGCTTTACTTCGCAGGGTGTTATATGTCAGGAGATGATATTGAACCCCGACATTTTAATTTTCAGATAACTACCTATTTGAACGGTATCATTTTTCTTTTTCTTTCTGTTATGCAGCCTAGGCTACATAACCTCATATCACTAACGTCACCCATCTTGGACATGCTCTCCTAGCAGATTATTTGTGACACATTAATTGTTTTGCAAACAGCAGTTTTCTTTACAACACTGGGGATGCAGAGCATATTAGTAAAGTCACTGTAAAACGCCGTCAGAAGAGTGTAAATCGCTCTGAAACGTGTTGTAAACGTTTTTGTAGTGTTCCCTGGACACAAACCAGTAAGAGACATTAAAAAGGAGTTCCACAGTAGGCTATTATTGCAGGCAACACAGTCTCACTCCCTACTCGTCAAATGTATGACGCATGGTCAAGGACCCTGGCGTCAAGTTTCAACGAAATAGGGGTACCCTTGACGTTATTTTTCGACGAGGGGGGTCCGTCAGATAGACATTCATGTTATTCCCTCACCGTCGGATATCGACGAAAGAAAAAAACACGCCCCCCCGCCCCTTAACTCGAAATCTGTGACAGTTATTGGTATTTTTAGCCCAATAACCGCTGTTTTAATCAACAATATTCACGAGATAGTATCATGGTTTATATGCATTTCTTTTTATGTTATTATTTCGGTATATTTGGGCCAGGGAAGCTGGATTGCTTTTTTTGTTGATATTTTTTGTTGATATTTTTTAAACTATAATGCTACATCTATCAACATTTATTTAGATGTTATCATTGTATTCATTTCTTTACTTTAATAATATTATTTCGGTCTTATTACCGGTGAAATATTACAGTATATGCTGTAATATAGAACATTACGATATGATCCGAGCAGGAAGCATTCAAAGCCGATATCCCCCAATGCAATGCGGCCATTCATTTCAAAGAATCGGGCAGCGATCAGCTGGTCTTTAACGCCAGGATCGCTTCAATATACATATATACAGTCAGTGATTGTGTCACCAGCAACAACACGTTGCTCAGTTTTGTTCCAGTAAGTTATGAACCATAATAACGTTTAAATGAATCCGCGGAAAACTCCGGAAGTGACGTATTACTTCCCGCTCAGCGGATACGAAGATAAAAATATATAATATTCGTAATATTGATGTTTTTTTCTAACGTTGTATTTGAGGAGTTAAACAATAAAGATAGTTATAATAATAAAATACAGTTTCATGTATTTGTCTCATATATTGTGTGCTCGGCCGGCCGGCGGGCGGCCTCAATCTGAAGTGGAATCAAGCCATTTCACGGCAGACAGCAGAAAGAGGAGCCGAACGAGGAAAAAAGGTTGGGAACCACTGCTCTGACCCATGTCATGACCCTTTTCTCAGCTTGTGAAATGGTTGAATGAGATGTGTGAGTTTTGTCTTTGTGCAGTAGTGCTGAGGTAGAAGTGTGCCAAAAATGCCATACAAATGTTGTATATGTATACATACCCAAACAAAGCTATATACATCTTACTCTGTGAACAAAAACCTCGGTAACAATCTGCTTATCCTTTTAATTTCCTGAAAATGCTTCTTAAAACTAGTCCCTTCTTAATTTTGAAAAGGTAGTCTCAGTAAAGGCTACAAAGGTTAGGATGGCTACAAGCTGTAACCACGGTGATTGATATGAGGATCATCTTCTGAATATAATAATGAATAGGTTAGGCCTACCATAAATTGATATTTCAAAAAAGTAATTTATTTAAAACAACTAATAATGCAGTGTGATTTTAAATCAAACTAAGTCCCACACATATACTTATGTTTTTCCCCTTTAGTCTTTGCTATTAATATTCATCAACTGCAAAATTAGAAAATTGCGTTTTTAAATAACTATGTATGGAAAATAAAATAAAAAAATGCTTCTCTTTGTATATTGTTTTTCACAACAGTACAATTCAAAACAAATGCAAATTAGTCAAACAAGCCATTAGGCTGCATTTCTAAACACTCAACTGTAGGTTTTTTTTTTTTTTTTTTATATAGTATATATAAGGCAAATAAAAGTGCTAAATATAAAACACAATTTTTTCATTATTAGTATTTTATTGTGTAAATTCTCACGTACAACATTCTTTCACAGACGAGATGTGGAATTTCCACATAACTTCCGCGGATTCGTTTAAACGTAGACAAATACATGAAACTGTATTTTAATATTATAACAATCTTTATTGTTTAACTCCTCAAATACAACATTAGAAAAAAAACATTAATATTACGAATGTTAGGCCTATATATTTTTATCTTCGTATCCACCGAGCGGGACGTACTACGTCACTTCCGGAGTTTTCCGCGGATTTGTTTAAACGTTATTATGGTTCATAATTTACTGGAATAAAACTGAGCAACGTGTTGTTGCTGGTGACACAATCACTGACTGTATATATGTATATTGAAGCGATCATGGCGTTAAAGACCAGCTGATCGCTGCCCGATTCTTTGAAATGAATGGCCGCATTGCATTGGGGGATAGGCCTATCGGCTTTGAATGCTTCCTGCTCGGATCATATCGTAATGTTCTGTATTAGCCTATTCTGTAATATTTCACCGGTAATAAGACCGAAATAATATTATTAAAGTAAAGAAATGAATACCATGAGAACATCTAAATAAATGTTGATAGATGTAGCATTATAGTTTAAAAAATATAAATCAACAAAAAAAGCAATCCAGCTTCCCTGGCCGAAATATACCGAAATAACATAAAAAGAAATACATATAAACCATGATACTATCTCGTGAATAATGTTGATTAAAACAGTGGTTATTGGGCTAAAAATACCAATAACAACTGTCACAGATTTCGAGTTAAGGGGCGGGCGTGTTTTTTTCTTTCGTCGATATCCGACGGTGAGGGAATAACATGAATGTCTATCTGACGGACCCCCCTTGTCGAAAAATAACGTCAAGGGTACCCCTATTTCATTGAAACTTGACGCCAGGGTCCTTGACCATGCGTCATACATTTGACGAGTAGGGAGTGAGACTGTGTTGTTGCAGGTGAATGATGTAAACCCTTTGAAATAAAAAGATTATTAATTATATTAATTATAATTCTGTTAATGATGGTGCTGCTATTAGGCTATACTTATGATTAAAAATTATATACACTATATTGGAATATACGCATTTACTCTAGCAGCAATTTTCTCCCACGCCAATTCTGTTTTGCAGCTGTGTTGCTTTTTTAACTCACTGTATGTGCGCATGAGTATTTCGCCGACCCGTTTGTTTGTAGTTGTTACCATGGTGAATCGTAGTCTCATGGCTCCATTCATGCTGCCTTTTTATTGTGGTGGTGAACCTACTCTGAGTTGATTGGACCAACTCATATCAGCTGTTCTGAAACCGAAAACTCAGAGTTTCCCATCTCAGGGTAAATCAACCCAGACATCAGGGTTAGACTCAGAATTTGTTAAACCTCCTTCCTGAAATGGGGCCCAGAACCATCTTACCCATTGTTTTTCACCATAGGATTGCCCAGCCCCTCCCTTCAGAAAAGACCTAATGAGGCAAACCTGCTTCCATTCTCCCAGATTAAGCTGGTGAGCAGCTGAGCTACCCCCACATCACAGGCAGAACCACAGGAAAACGCTATGAACCCATAAAACCTGCCAAACAGGCCTACGTCAAATAATAAAGTAACAAACTGTAACAATAACCCACAACATTACAGTGAAGTTAAAAGGTCCCATGACATGCTGCTCTTTTGATGCTTTTATGCTTAGTGGTCCCCGAATACTGTATCTGAAGTCACTTTCCCGAAATTCAGCCTTGGTGCAGAATTACAGCCACTAGAGCCAGTCCCACAATGAGCTTTCCATAGTATGTGCCATTTCTGTGTGTAGCTATTGAGTAGGAGAGAGGGGGGGGGCAAGGTGGAGGTTAGGGGTGTGGCCTTGACAAACTGCCACTTTGCTCGTTTGAAAGCCATTATGTCGCTCTCTCATGGGTGGGCCAAATTCTCTGGGCGGGCAAAGCAGAGAAAGGGGAGGTAACCTTATGACCTCATAAGGAGCAAGATTCCAGATCAGCCCATCTGAGCTTTCATTTTCTCAAAGGCAGAGCAGGATACCCAGGGCTCGGTTTACACCTATTGCCATTTCTAGCCACTGGGGGACCATAGGCAGGCTGGCATATTAAGGTTAGAAAACCTCATAAAGTGAAATTTTCATGCCATGGGACCTTTAACAATTAAGCAGACACCAAACAAACAGTCTTAATGTTGGGAACAGGGCCTAGTGAAAAGGAAGAAAAGCAGCCTTTTCACATTTCCCCCTCCCTTGGAAGCTCGCCATCCGGATGGCGAGACAAGAAGTCGGCCACCACATTGGAACTCCCCGGCCGATACCGAACACTGAACCTGTAGTGTTGCATTCCTAGCACCCATCTGGAGATCCTGTTGTTCGAGTCTCATCTTGTAGAGCCATTGCAGACTCTGGTGATCGGTTTCAAGGATGAGGTTTCTGCCAAGGAGATAATATTTGAAGGTCTCCAAGGCCCACTTTATCGCAAGGCACTCTAGGTCAATGGCGGAGTACCTGGTCTCTCGTGGCCATAGTTTCCGACTGACATAAGCCACTTGCCTCTGGTCCACCCCTTTACCATGAAGCAGGACTGCACCCAGGCCCACCCCAGAGGAATCAGTGAAAGACTGGCTGAAGTCTGGGCTCTGCAATACTGGATCCTGGCAGAGAGCCCCCTTTAGGTCAACAAAGGCTTGTTCATGCTTTTCGTCCCATGGCAGCTGATTAGGGCTGGAATTCCGAGTCAGGTCTGTTAGAGGAGACGCCCAGGAGGAAAAGTGGGGAACAAACCGTCGGTACCACCCAGCCAAGCCAAGGAAGGACCTGAGCTTTTTCTTGGTACGGGGACACTCCTTGACTGCCTGCACCTTATCTTGTTGGGGCTGTATCACTCCACGGCCCAGTACATAGCCCAGATACTCTCTTCAGAAAAGACCTAATGAGGCAAACCTGCTTCCACTCTCCCAGATTAAGCTGGTGAGCAGCTAAGCTACCCCCACATCACAGGCAGAACCACAGCAAAACGCTATGAACCCATAAAACCTGCCAAACAGGCCTATGTCAAATAATAAAGAACCAAACTGAAACAATAACCCACAACATTACAGTGAAATTAACAATTAACAGGGAACAGGGCCTAGTGAAAAGGAAGAAAGACAGCCTTTTCACACTGCAGATTTAACAAAGTCCCTCTTTTTCCTGAGACCAGTGTCCCTAGAAATATCATTCATCGAACAAGATACTGCAGTGCAAAATTATATCAGGCTCCCAGAAAGTGCGCTGGGCTTTGAAGCTAATTAAACATAATGGCCAAACGGTCGAATTGCAACTCCCGGGTCTTCACGTTATGCCATCTGGCCCAAAAATACTTTTTCCTATAGACTTACATGATGAAAGAGACATCTGTTAATCATTGGATACATTTTTTTGAGCATCAGAACCCACGCAGAAAGTCTTGTTTCACTATTAGAATTTGATCCATTCGGTCCGTTAACATTTGGATAGTCTAGAAGAGGCGCACAAATAAATAATTTAATCCCCCATCAAGTTAGCAGAGCGCTAAACCGGAAGTAGCAGGCCAGGCTCACGGAGGTCTCTGGTGCGCCTGCTCTATGGACGGCATAATGCGAACGAAGTACCGACCATCCTGATAATTTTTGGCTCCATGATGGCTTCATGCGCCATTGTGTTACGTTTGAAACAAGAACCCAAATGCAGACAAATGCAGAGCCAGAGTGAGAGTTAACAGGATTATTCTATTACTTAAGTAACAGTCCAGGGTTCCAGAAAGGCGAACAGGTCCAGTGGGTTCCGAGCAGGAGTGGTTCCGTCAGAGTAATCCCATTGGTCGGCTAGTGGTGAGGTCCAGTGGTGGTTGGATGGTCCGGTGGATGGCAGGAGTGAAGCGGTAGCAGGAGTCAGGTTCTAATAGTAGCTGAAGCACAAGAGAATGGATCAGGAGAGGCAAATGCACAACTAGCAAACAGGTAGCAAGGTTGGTCATGTGCAAGACTAACTGTGGTCATCTTGACTATGGTCTGATGCAGAGCGGAGGGTTGACATGATATGAAGCAGAGGTGGATTGAGGTAAATGAGATGCAGCTGGAACCCTGACTCCTGCACACCAGACTTCACTCCTGTAATTAGGACAGACAGAGGGGAGGGCAAAAGGAGAGACAGAGAAGCTACCTAGGAGCAGCAGGCATAACTGAGCAACTCTCATAGGAATGAACGGGGCTCCGCCTTGAATGCTGTATCCAGTTCTAATAATACATCCATGAATTATATCCACTGCCAACGTACAGTTCCAATGCAGGAAGGAATGTGCCCCAGATGCATGTAATATGTATTATGGTCTGAGTTTTGGAAGTGCACTTCCCATCATGCGTTTGGGGTTGCCAGCAGGAAGTATAATAGATAGATACATTTATTTGATATAGCACCTTTTACAGGCAAAGTCACAAAGTGCTTCACGTGATAAACATTTGTAAAAATACAGTACAATCCAACAGAAAATAAACAAGGGAAAAAAAGAAAATAATTATTGAATGACCAATGAAAATCATTTCAACGATTAAAACCTAAAACCCAAAGTTTACAAACGAGTCAAAAGCGAATTTAAACAAATAGTTGCTTTTTAAAAGCTTCAACAGAGACTGCAGAATGTAAGACAGTAGGAAGGGCGTTCCACAGGTTTGGAGCCACTGCTTCAAAAGGAATGGTCACCTTTAGTTTTTAAACGAGTGCGTGGGACCACCAGTAATCCTTGGTTAGAAGACCTGAGGGACCTGTTAGTAGTGTACGGATGGAGCAGGTCTGAGATATACACAGGTGCCAGACCATGCAAAGCTTTATAAGCCAGAACAAGAACTTTAAATTGGATCCTGAACTTGATCGGAAACCAATGTAATGAGTATACAATTGGAGTGATGTGCGATATCCTGCTGGACCTGGTCAACAGCCTAGCAGCAGATTTCTGGACTAGTGTACTCTGTGTCTTGACTTGCTAAGACAAGTGAAAATGGAGTTGCAGTAATCAAGCCGGGATAATATAAATCCATGAATGATCATCTCAAGCTCAGAATGCAAAACAACAGCTCTCTAATGTTGCAATAGAGCCAGAGACTAAGCTTGGGTTGCACATTGAGCCCTGCTTTCTAGCCTGCATTTGTTTACATGTATGCAAATTTGGACCATCAAACATCATGCTGAAATAGCTATCAGCAGTTCCTGTAATCATTGGTGCACAGACAAGATACAAGTACTTTTTTCTATCAATTCAAAGAGGTTTTATGGATGTTTATCAGTGATCTGTGATATCCAGCAGTATGCATATCATGTGTGTTCAGATAACTAAATTATGACTGTTCGTAGAAGTATTTCATTCTAGTTAGTTGCATATCTTAAACTAAACATTAACCATATTGTAACTACCATGCATATTGTTACACTAAAATGTTGTCATCAAATGTAATCCCCAGCACCAAGTATGTACAAGGAGAAAGTTGCAACACCAGTTCTATATTCTTACTGCAATGCAGATAGATGGACGGGTGACAGGGAAAATAATAACAATAAAACAACCTGCAACAATACAAATCAGACCTACATCAGCCACCTAAGGGGCCAGGTATATAGGTATGTTTAATTGAAATGTAATGTTAAAATGACTGAACATCACTGGACAAACATGCATGTTTCTTTTCCTAAATAAAAGGCAAGTCACTGGTGATATACTGTATGTTTGTATGCAATGTCTTGATGCACGTCATCACAGGCATATGAAAATCAATGTGTCAACATAGTGTACGCTACTGCCCTATATCCAAGAATCAACACTTCCGTGCTACAGAAAACTTCATCACATTCACCCCTGGGTCAGTATGTCCTGGCTATCACTATTTCTTCTGTCTGGTTTTAATATGGTCATCCAGTGACATAAATATGTGTGATACAGCAGGTGTGTAAAATCCTGGAACAAAATTGCTACTACATATTTTTTTTTCATCAATATTTTTTATTGATTTTTTTAACATGTCAAAACTTTTTTACACACACATACAAAGCACGTTCAGCATCTAAAAAAAACAGATGCAAATGACAGACACCAAGAATAGTAAAAAATAAATAAATAAATAAATAAGTAAAAAAAAAAGTAAATACATAAAATGAATAAACAAATAAATTAAAAAGATAAGTAAAAGCTTCTCGTCACATCTTATGTTTGATACAACTTCTTAATCAACCATTGGTACGTCATTTCCCCCACGTTCAAGAAAGAATAAAAAAGGGTTCCAGACCTCCTCAAACCTCCCATATTTACCTTTCACAATATAAGATACCTTTTCCATAGACATACTTATTGCCATTTCTTTCAGCCAGTTACCTATACTTGGCGCCTTTATGTTCTTCCAGCGTAAAGCAATAAGACGTTTTGCTTGTAATAGACACGTCTATTAATGCGTATTCTTTACTTTTCAATGGTATGTTTAGAGGGTATAGATGTAATATAAATCATTTTGCAGAAATTGGTATATTGATATTCAGGATTTTATCTATTATGCACTTCACATCTTTCCAAAATTTCATTATATGTTCACACTCCCAAATGTAGTGGAATAGAGTGCCTTTAAAAGTGATACATTTAACACACGCGTCCGGAATATTTTCATTATATTTGTGTAACATGGTGGGAGTTATGTAAGTTCGCATCAGCCATTTATATTGCAATAGTTTCAGTCTGACATTTACTGTCTGGGTTTGAACTTCCTTGCACGCCTTCATCCAGTCATTCACATGGATGTCCTCTTTTAAATCCTTCTTCCATGCTTCAAGTTTGTTATCTGAGGAGTCCTGTGACCCTGACACTATAATGCCATATAGTAGTGAAATCAAGCCTCTGCTATAACAATCTTTTACCACTTCCTTCTCTAATATTGATAAAGATGGCATGTCTAAAGAGTAACTTTGAGAAATGAGAATGAAATTCCTTATTTGTAGGAATTTGAAGAAATATTGCCTAGATACATCAAATGTACGAACCAATTCCTCAAACGACATAAGTACACTGGAAGAATATAGATCTGCTACTGTCTTAATCCCCTTATCTACCCATATTTTAAAACCTGCATCCAGTCGGCCTGGTTTAAACCTTGTATTGCCCCAGATGGGGCTGTAACAAGACAGGGTATTGGGGATGCCTAAATACTTCTTAATTTCAAACCATATATTTATTATATTTAAGACTATTGGGTTAGAAATGTTTTTTCTAAGGTCCTTGAGTTCTGAGAAATATAGATACAAACTTAGAGGTAGGTCAGATGTGATTGCAGATTATTCCATATCCACCCAAGAGGGAGTAGCTTGGGAAGAAAAGTGAAACATGATGGTTCTTAATTGTGCAGCCCAATAGTACCACTGCAAATTAGGACACTTAAGCCCCCCCCTCTATCATATGGTAAATATAGAAGTGAAAGGCGGAGTCTAGGACATCTGTTATTCCATATGAAATTAGTAAATAGTTTATTCATTCTTAGAAAAAGGTGTTTAGGAGGCGCCAAAGGGATATTTTGAAACAGGTATAACAACTTGGGCAGAATATTCATTTTCAAAATATTTATACGACCTATTCGGGATGTGGGTAGAGATGTCCATCTTTCGATGGAGTTGTTAATATTTTCTAAAAGAGGGTCATAATTTGTTGAAACAATATTCTCAAGAGTTGGTACAATCTTTATGCCCAAATATGTAAAGCAATCCGTTGCTTTGAAAATGGATGCCCGATGGTTGGGTTGTTGTCCATCTTCCTTATTCAGTAACATAAGCATGCTTTTAGAATTATTGATCTTGTATCCTGAGGTCTTTCCAAACGAACTAATGGGTTCTAGTAAAGCAGGGATAGAGTTACTAAGGTGTTTTAAAAACAGCAGGACATCATCTGCAAATAAGGCAATTTTATGTTCTATTTGACCAAAAGTAATGCCCATATGTTTCCTAACTGCAATTGCAAAAGGCACAATAGAGATTGCAAAGAGGAGAGAGAGGTGAACCTTGTCGGCAGCCTCTAGAGATGGTGAATGGTTTGGATACCATGTTATTTGTTAGCACCTCAGCTACAGGATTGTTATAAAGTAACTTAACCCACTTGCAAAATCGCTCCCCAAAGCCAAACCTTGTCAGTAGTTCAAATAAATAGGGCCATTCTACTCTATTGGAGGCCTTTTCGGCATCCAGTGCTAAAACGGCAGTATCTTGTTCGCCCCTTTGGTCATGAAGAATGTTGAAAAGCCTTCTAACATTATGAAATCCCTGTCTACGTTGTATAAAACCATTTTGGTCCTCTCCTATCAGTCCAGGTAGTATAACTTCCAGGCGCTTAGCCAAAACTTTACATAATATTTTTGTGTCTGAATTGAGGAGACTTATTGGCCGCATGTTTTCACATCGTCTGTTAGTTTTCCCTGGTTTTGGTGGTAACGTAATTAGTGCTCCCCTCATAGACATAGGAAGAAGGCCTTCCTTGAAAGCCTCTAACCTCATTTCAAGAAGGGGAGTTAGAAGTTTTTCTTTACATTTTTTATAAATGTCTATGGGAAGGCCATCCGGCCCAGCTGTTTTCCCTGCTGTTTTCCCCGCTGTTTGAAATTCTAAGTTAGGAGAGCACTCTGCACTATACAACTTTTCATAATACTCCCTAAATGTTTCTTTGATCTCCACTGGATCTATTATCTTTCCTGATGGACCCTCAATTGTAGTTATAGCTCGTTCAGTTTGTCTTTTTTTGATTTGCCATGCAAGTAGTCTTCCTGCTTTATCACCTTGTTCATAAACGGTTTGCTTCATTTTCAGTACTTTTGCAGCTGCTCTGGTCGCTGACATGTCATTGTATCGGGCCCTCAGTGACAGTATCTTATTATGATCATCTGCATTATCAGTTGTGTTGTGATGTATATCTTTGTCCAATCGGGTAATCTGTTCATCTAACTGTTTTATCTGTTGCCTAGATTGTTTGGCTTTTGAGCTAAAAAAGCCTATCCTTTGACCCCTAATGAATGCTTTAAATGCTTCCCATCTTATACATGCTGAAGTTTCAGATGTGTTAGTTTCAAAGTATAGGTCTATCTGCTTACCTAGACATTCTATGCATGATTGATCCTGGAGCCATCCTGTTTGAAAACGCAATTTAGGGGGGTCGCTCACCAATTTGCTATTGATATACATTAATGCTACTGCTGCATGGTCTGAGATAACCAATTCAATTCAATTTTATTTATAGTATCAAATCATAACAGAGTTATCTCGAGACACTTTACAGATAGAGTGGGTCTAGACCACACTCTATAATTTACAAAGCCCCAACAATTACAGTAATTCCCTCAAGAGCAAGCATTAGCAGTAGCTATTGCGACAGTGGCGAGGAAAAACTCCCTTTAGGAAAAACCTCGGCAGACCCAGACTCTTGGTAGGCGGTGTCTGACGGGGCCGGTTGATATTGACAATCACAGACCTTGGGAAGCAATTGTGCAGAAATTAAAAAATAATCGATACGCAACTATGTTTGGTGAGTACTAGAGTAGCATGAGTACGCTCTTGAGTTAGGGTTAAGATATCTCCAATTATCCAGCAGATTTAAATCCTTCATGAACTATTGAATCGGTTTTCTTGATTTGGTATGTGTATTATCAATGCCAGTTGAACGATCTTTTATTGGGTCCAAAGTGCAATTCATATCACCTGCTATGAAGTATTGCCCTGATAAATTAGAGATTCTGAGAAATAAATCACTGTAAAAATTAGGATTATCATCATTAGGGCCATAAACATTAATTAAATAGATTTTACCTGAGAAAAAAAATCCTTGAACAATTATAAATCTACCTGCTGGATCTTTAGTTATTTTGTCAACCTTTATGGGAATGGATTTATGAATTAGAATCATTACCCCTCTTGCAATTGAAGTATAGCAACCAGAGAACACCTGACCCTGCCATCTCCTCTGTTCTAACTGTATCTTCTGCCTTCATATGAGTTTCCTGTAGGAAGACCACTTTTGCCTGTAATTGTTTAATTCTGTCCATTACTTGTTTAACTTTTTTAATGTTACCAATTCCCCTACAATTTCATGTAAGGAATTTTACCTTTCCAGTCTCAGACATCCCCTTTCATAAAAGAATTTAATTTATACACAAGAAAATAATAAAGGAAACCAAAAAAGCGAGGCAAGCTCTCTCCTTTGACATTAAGTTATGACCAAAAATTTTTTCTGTAGCATATTCATTGAGCCTTGAGAAGCATAAACATAATATAAAAAGGAAAACAAACACAGAAAGAGACATCGCACATACATTTAACCTGAACTTGAATCCCATAAAATTCCTCTCCATCCGCTGTGGATTACCCTTTCCCCCCAGCCGTTCACTTTCCACATGCAGCTGTATGGTCCACACACCAGTGAGGAACACACAGGCGATGGAAACCCCTCTCCTAACTTCGTACAACCCAAAACCTTGCTAGTCCATTCCTACTTTTTAACCGCAGAACATGTGCAGCATATTTGTCAGCATTATAGCTGTGAACTCCAAACATGTACCATCCAAAGATACGCATATGTAAACTAAGGAAATAAAAAGAAACCGCTAACTTAGTCTTAACACAAAGCAGTAATGCCATATTGGACTAGTAGCCTATGCATTCAGAGTTTGTCGAAATAAAAACAGCTGCCTGCTTTGTCCAGTCTATAAGGCGAACATATCTCATTCCGTCATGATGAGACAAGTAATAAAAAAAAGAAAAAAAAAAGCAGGCACCGCATAGGCTAAGATTAACTTTGCAGGCTACTGCCTGCATAAATTGACAAAAAAACAAAACAAAAAAAATGTAGGCTGCTTTATTAATCCATAAAGCTTCATTCTGTGAGTGAGGTAAGGAATCTATTTACATGAATAATCTCTTGCATAAATGAAATAGAGGACGGCGGTTCAACCTGTAGTTCTAATTTCTACTCCTTGTCCAATCCTTCCACGTAGCGTTCCACCTCAGCAGGGATGTCAAACAGCGTGGATTTCTCCCGGTGTGTGAGAAGGAGCCGGGAAGGAAAGACGATCCTGTGTTTGTTGATTCCCTTGTTGCAAAGTCGTCTCCTCACCTCATCATAGGCCATCTGTTTCTTGTGAATTTCCGCAGATACATCTGGATAGAATCGAATGGATTGGTCCTTATATATAAGCTTGCCCTTCTTTATGTCTGTAGTTCAGGAACTTCATTATAAGGGTTCTTGGCGGGGGAACTGCTGCATTTACCATTTGCTGCCGCGGCCAGCAGAGCGGTCCAACTCTGTGTGCTCGCTCCAAAGCTAGCGGGGCGCTAGCATCCAATTCCAGAAGTGTTGGCAGCCATTTGTCCAAAAACCCACATGCATCTCGTCCTTCGTTTTCTGGCAAACCCACGATTCTCAGATTGTTCCTCCATTTCCGGTTCTCCATGTCATCAGCTTTCAGTTTCAAAGGATTTTGTACGAGCCTGCAAACGAGCAGCCTCGTCTTCAGCCCCCGAAAATACGTTCCTCTGCTTTCTTCACTCTGTCTGCAACTTCCTTGATTAGCGAGAATACGCTGTTTAATGTATTTGAGACTCGGTTTTCCATCCCCTTGAATAAGTTTTCCATACCCTTGATTGCATTCATGACATCTGCATTACTGGGAGTAGAATCCTCGTCTCTAGCCGAGTCGTAGTTGCCATTTTCCTCCTTTCCTCCCGCGGCTACAGCGTGGTCCGATTCCAGCAGCATATCTTGTTCTTCAGTTTTAGTTTTCTCTCTATTTGCTTTTTTCTTCCCTGTAGGCATCTTCAAACTTCAACTAGGTACACCCCTTCACAGCAAACAATGCTTGTGAGTAGAGTGTTAAGAATTTAACTTGACAATCAGGGGCGTCGGACTGGGGGTAAAACCGATACTGATTACCAGGGCCCAAGGGGAGAGAGGGCCCTTGAAAAGTCTGTAATATATTTTATTTCACCTGGATATTTTCATTTCCTAATTAAATTTCATAATGCATGTCAGATGAAATGTAAAGTTAGTGTATTGGCTGAATAACTTGGTTGACTGACTGACTAAATTTTGTATACAAAACTATCTAAGGTCTCACCCACCCCTTGCTAATGCGCCAAATGGTTTAGTCCATCTGCACGCATTTTGTTTACGTTAGTTACGTTAGCTAGTTCAGTTGAGCATCTGGTGGAGCGCAAACTTCTGCTGTAGAAATGTCTTTCTCAAAGAAAGCCAAATCAGGCTACCAAAAAAGACAGGAGAAGGAGAGAAAACGAAAGGAGGGGAAACAACTGGTAACTGACTTCTTTTCAAAGAAAGATGAGCACAAACTAAAAAACGAAATCCATGGTGCTAAACTGCTTGAATATCTCCGTGACTGTTAGTGCTAAAAACGAACTAAGACAACCCATAAAGAGCAGAACATACACTTTCAAATGATAATTTGGTTATACTTGTAATCTGAGGTAAAGGCTAAATTTATAAACTACACTAACAATGCTGTTTGCATACAACACACCATTGTAATAGCCTAATTTAAAACCTGTTTAATTTAAAATGAATAGGCTATAATGTCTATAATTAGCAATAATAGGCTAATCAGTGTCATAGGTAGCTTGGTAGCTCATTGGTAGATACATATCATGTCAACATTATAGTTATGTCAGATTCAGTAGAAACAGATGTTAACATTGTGGAACACATGGCCCTCAGTTTCAGAAACTGTCATAGCAGGGAGCAACAGACCCCTCAGCCTCCTTTTTGGATTTGAAACAAGGGAAGCTTATATCAAAATTAAAGCAAACCATGTTTAGCCATTTTGACTGAAAGGTGTTAAGTAACACTAACATCTTAGTGTGTTTTATTATATTAGGTTACAATTAGGATAAGAGGTTTATTATTAAATGTATCCTTCATAGAGAAAGATGATAGAGAAGATGTGATTGAGGATGATGGGAGCGAAGACAGCAGGGAGCTCTGAGCACAGTGTGGAAATGAGAGCTGAGGAACTGGAAAGTAGGCAGAGCAGTGCAGACCAGTTTTTGCCAGAGGATCCAGGACTATGGCCAGATAAATTAACAGATGATCAGAGAGACACCATAGTACGCAGGCTGGCAAGTAAATGTACAGAGAAAACAAACAAAATGTATTAGTAACCACAGTAAAGTAGGCTAGAGAATGTTGACAAAGGAGGTTTGAAATGTGTGTTATCAGGCTACTCTAAGCATTACAGTTAACCCATTTACTCCTAAAACGCCTGCTAAAAACGCCTATAAAAACCTATGTTATTCTGGGATAAATATCCTTATCTCCTGAGGGTTTTCTGAAAAAATATTAAGAATTGTCAACGTCTACCAAAATCTTATTATCTAAGCCTCTGTAGCACATAGAAACATGAAATAAAATACATTGTAATGGTAAGAATCACAGGTTTTATTAAAACATGCTCCCTTAGCACTAACATACAAACACATTTTTCAAAAGATTCTCAAAAACAGATGGGGAAGAAAAAATATATAAATCGATTATATAAAATATATAAAAATAACATGCCAACACACTGAACAAGGCATCTTGTTATGAGAGAGAGGGTTAAAAGTCCTGAGGTGGAACTGGGAACAGTCTCAGTCTCTGAGCTCCATGGCTCACATCTCTTCTCTTTGGCTTGTTGAACAGCATTATCTTGACAGACAGACGATCCCCGGCCGCAGGGGCACACAACAACGGGGAAATGAAACGCCACAATAACGAGACGGTTGGGGTTAGGAAAAAAAAAGAACGGGGAAAGGAACCGTCACACGCGGGACACGCCCGACAAAGGAACTGCAACACGTGGGGACGCGATCCCCAATCAAATTATTTGTGGCGAAGGACATGGTGCATGAAGCACTCGCGGTGCAGAGGAAGGTTACACTGCTTGCACCCCATCAGCGTTGATCCAGGACGCACGTTGGTGTTGCAGTGCTTCAGTGAACACTCCCTGCAGGTCTTCCTCTTATTGTTGAGCTGAACTAGGTCATGCTCAGCAGAAGCTCCAGTTGGGCTGGTGGGGAGAACATTGGGAGCACTTCTTGCAGTGACAGGGACGATCAGCTCCTGGGTCAGATCCTCCAGCCAATCCTTGTAGCCGCCCCTCCTATACTTCCACTCGGCTCCTACCGCAGACCTGGCAGCCACAAAGGCATTGTAGCACGCCACCGTAATGAGGTAAAAGAAGAGCCTCCTCCACCACTTCGTAGATCGATGATGGATCTGGTAGTAGCCCACCATCTGGTCCAGAAGATCAACTCCCTTCATGTGTTGCTGATAGTCAGCAAGACATGCTGGCACCCGAACCTCCGTCTGGCGTTGACCGTTGGACTTCCTCCTCACTAACCCATGAGCTGTCGGGTCGTGGTAGTTTGAGAGGACCATCACTGCCTTGGTGTCTTGCCAGACGCAGAAGGTCAAGTCATCCTGCTGCGCCACATTAAACTGATGTTTGTTCAACTCAGCCTTCTTTGTCAGCTGCTCATTTTTGGGGAGGTCCTTCCTGTTGGCACGCACCGTTCCAAACGCTTGCACCCCCCTGACCTTGAGGTCCACCATCAACTTCACACTGGTGTAAAAGTTGTCCATATATACCGAAAGGTTGGACCCGTAATAAGGGGTCACCAGGTCTGACACTATCCGGTGAGCCAGATCTTTCTCTGCCTTACCCTGAATGGCCCCCGTATACACCTGAAAATTGGTGACGTAGCCCGTTTTGCTCTCGGCCATGACCCACACCTTTATACCCCACTTCACCGGCTTCATGGGGAGGTACTGCCGGAAGCCCAGGCGTCCCTTGTACTTCACCATGGACTCATCCACGGTCACAAAGCCATTGACTTCATAGAGTGCCTGGAATCTAACCAGGAGGAGGTCCATCCACTGCCGGATCTTCCAGAGCTTGTCCGTTTTGTCCACGACAGGATCAGTATTATCTTGGAGATGGAGATATCTTAAAATGCATATGATAAGATTAATTTAAGCCTGACATTTATTGCCATCATTGTATTTATTCATTTATTTGTATTGCTATTGATGTATATTTATAGTATTTATATTTATTTATTCATTAGCCATAATTATATTATTTATTATGCTATTTATTCATTATGCCAGTATTGTATTTATTTATATGTACTATGTTATTTGTGTATATTTATAGTATTTATTTATTCATAATGCCATTATTGTATTTATATATATATATATATATATATATATATATATATATATAACATTATTGTATTTATTTATTATCATTATCAACCAGGAAGAAAGAGAGCACAAGAAATCAAAACTCAATCAAACTTTATTTATAATTAATGTAACACAATGTGTTTCGTACAAGAGTGACATAAAATGTTCAGTTATACAGAATAAAATGCATACAAAACCTGTATCGAGCATATGCACACACACACACACACACACACCCACACACACCAAAGATCAACACTGAACTGCGACAAACTCAGTATAACACCACACAAATCATTACCTCCAGATCATGTCGAAACGGTCCCTTGCCATGGCCTTGGGGACGTTGGTCTGGTACAACCATTTAGTCTGCCTCCAGAAATCCCTGCGTGCTGGCAGCTTCAAAATACCGAAGGCGAGACACAGGCCGACAAATGTCTTCATCTCCGTTTTGGAGACAGGGTTCCACTTCGAATTGGTGGGGGTCTGACTGCGGCGTCTGTTCAGCGTGCCGATTAGTTTCAGTCACCAACATGTCCCAAAGATCATCGGTGAAAATACGCGAAAAAGACATCCAGGGGGGCTAGCGTCCACGGGGATCGGCTGTTTCACCCCCGGTTTGCGGGTGAACTGCTTCGCCTTGCGCGGCTGATAATCCTCGGTTCTCCAGTCTACGTGGAATCCGTGAAAGTTATCCTCCTCCTCTCCTTCTGTGTCCCACACATCCCACTCCTGTGCTCTATCCAACGGATCATCTTGCATGTTTTCATCAACACCATCCTCCTCCCTCTCAAACTCCTCACTATCTTCCAACTCAATGTCACTGCCTTCGCTGTCAAAATCCTCCTCTGCCGTAGCCATTTTCCCGCTCGCTCAAAAACAAACTCGCTCGCTCAAAAACAAATGCACGTGTATGTATGATTGACTGACGTGACTTTCAGCCAACCACAATACATTTGGGTGGTCACATGGTCTTTAAAAAAAATCAACAAGACCCACCTCATGTGTATTTGAACCAATGACAGTGCGTTCTATGCTGCACGCGTCATGAAAAGGATGACGAATACCAAATGCTGCGCCACGCAGCAGCCGGCAGGAGGTTCAGAGTTGCGCAACGCAGTAACCGGCGGTAGATGTAATTTTTCGGTGCGCAGCATCCGGGACAAATGGGTTAATAGTTATTACCCTATAAACAGCTAGGCCTTTTGGGGGGAGTGGGGGGGTGTTGAAGAACATGGGGGCCCATCAGAACTAGGGCCCCAGGGTCTGGTGCTACGCCCCTGTTGACAATTGCAGGAGGATCACCACGACACTGCTTCTCAGCACCGCTCCATAACCGGAAGTCCGCTACTACATATCGTAATTAAAAAGAATTTATGAATGGCCTATCATTTAATGCCAGCTATACATAGGACCTGGATGTGTAAAACACTAATGAGTCAATCTACCGGAATGATTGGGTTTCTTGTTGAAGAAACATGCATTCCACCAGTTGAGAGACATACCTCTTAATCAATGTTATGGCATATGACAGATAGCACTAATCCATTATAAACCACAAATTATGGGGGCCTTTAGAGAATTTGATATCCGTCCATATGGCTTATTTGAGTGTGCACGTGTGAGTGTGTACTAAGGAAGAGGATCATTTGCAGTGTCGACATTTATAATTAATTACACTGAGGAAGGGCAAAGAGTTGGTGGCCCTTACACTGTCCTTTTTTTGGAATAATTGCCTGTTAGAGCCCAAGAGTGTGTATGGGAGGGTGGATCCTGCAATCTCACTCACTCACCCAAATGCAACAAGTGCTCATTAGGCATGTGTATTGCATACCAAAGAGGAAGACAGAGCGGGTGAGACAAGAAAGAGAGATAGAGAATGTAGTCTTGCATTGCCAGACCTATCTGTAAAAAACATGATTTGTCTTACGTAACTGTCTAAATACTGTATACTTGATGGACTTTACAGAATAGGGTGGCAGTATCTCAGTCCGTAGGGACTTGGGTTAGGAACCAGAGGGTCGCTGGTTCAAGTCCCAGTACGGACCAAAGTACAGTGTGGATTGGTAGCTGGAGAGATGCCAGTTCACCTCCTGGGCACTGCCAGGTGCTCTTGAGCAAGGCACCGTAGCCCCCCCCCCCCCAACCGCTCAGGGCGCTGGTCCAGCACTGGCAGTCCACTCACTCTGACATCTCTCCGTTTGTGCATGAATAGGTCCTGAGCATGTCTGTGTGTATTTTAGGCCTGTGTGTAGTGATTTCTAACAGTGTTAAATTGTAATTTCCCCACTGGGATCAATAAACAGTATAAATGAAAAATTCAAATTATTAATAGCTGAATATTAGAATTAAAACTGTCTAACGCTATGTCTTTGTTTTATCCTGTATTTGTTTAAAAACATATGCTGCATTAGCTACTGGCAGTTCCTTTTCAGAAACAGTTACGACTGTGGAGCCAGACTTGTATTGCACTCTGTAGTAGTGATGGCCTCATGAAGCTTTTTGAACCATTTTATTTAATTTCTGAGCCTACTAGATGCTGCTCTTGTTTTAAAGAAAAAGGAGGCTTAAAGGAACACGCCAACTTATTGGGAATTTAGCTTATTCACCGTAACCCCCAGAGTAAGACAAGTCGATACATACCCTTCTCATCTCCGTGCGTGCTGTAACGCTGTCTGATGGTTCCAGCATTAGCTTAGCCCAGCACAGATCCTGCAGGTAACTGGTTCCAACTAGCCTACTGCTCCGAATTGTGACAAAAGTGACAAAATAACGCCAACATGTTCCTATTTACATGTTGTGATTTGTATAGTCACAGCGTGTACAAAAAACAACGTAACATGAGACACAGCCATCTTCTAACAGTAAACAAACCGGGAACTACTGTATATTCTCAGAAAGGCTTGCTGCGAGCATATCACTCCCCCCAAGTACTATATTCTTCCGCCTGAGAATATAGTTCCCGGTTTGTTTACAGTTAGAAGACGGCTGTGTCTCATGTTACGTTATTTTTTGTACACGCTGTGACTCTATAAATCACAACATGTAAATAGGAACATGTTGGCGTTATTTTGTCACTTATTCGGAGCAGTAGTATTACTGGAACCATTCACCTGCATGTTCTGTGCTGGCCTGATGCCGCTGGAGCCGTCAGACAGCATTACAGCACACACGGAGATAAGAAGGGTATGTATCGACTTGTCTTACTCTGGGGGTTACGGTGAATAAGCTAAATTCCCAATAAGTTGGCGTGTTCCTTTAAGGAATGTGCTTTCAACCAATTGATGAACAGAAAGCGCCATCTAGTGGGCTCAGAAAATAAAGACAATGCTTCACAAAGCTTCATGAGGCTTCATTTGACCATAACTACTCTGTAATTGTCCAATATAAATGTGGCAGCTTCATTATTGTCAAATATGGCAGGGTTGCATAAGAGGACACACACAATGGAAAAAGACCAACAAAAGAGCGGAGGCGACAGAGCAGGAACAAGAAAGAGCAATACAAATTAGACAAGGAGAGACTGAGATAGAGAAAATAATGTGAAGGAGGGGAGGAAGTTCACGCCTGGCTGAGCTATTTATCTGAGCTCTCACCTGAACAACTGCTTGCTGTCTATCTCCTCTTCAGACTGCCACGGATGACAATGACAACACTGCTGCTGGTGCCAAAAATACCACCGCAGTAGACAACGACACCAGTGTCAACAAGACAGAGCAGGGGCTGATGGGAAACTCCTCCATGGATAATAAAATCAGTCTCAACCTTGCAAGTCCTCCAAAGTCCATCAAGCAAATCAACAAGGATGATAAAAAGGAATCAGATGTTCTTGGGTAACAATGTCACAAAGCTTTAATATTAAACAAGGCTACAAGTCAAAGGCTTTGCAAGCTGCTGACTTTACTCTTCTTAGTGTCAATGCTACATTGCTATCTGGAAAATTAGATGACACAGGTAACATTTGTACTGTTGATATCTATCTCACGACTGATGTAAATCATGACGCACCTGTTTTTTGGAGCAGTTTATAATTTGGCAGAGCAGCATTATATAACACTGGACAATACTGAGGATATACATCTGTCAGTCTTTGAAAAACTGTTAAATTTGACTTTTAAGTCGCCCCACCTATTTAGGGCCCGAGCGCCGACAGTGAATTGAAACTTAAGGAATAAATATTATTCGTCTGGCAAAAAGTTGGCGGTCGCATAAAACCTGGTGAAAATGTATGTATTTTAAAACTTCTGTTTAAGAAGCAGAAACCTATGAAGAACCTGGATCTAGGTCAGAATCAGCTTTAAAGCAACACTAGAGAACTTTTCCCACTTCGGTCCCACTACAGGTTGGAAGCAGAATTGTCCATTACATTACATTGTCCAGTTAATTCGAACTACAGATCCGCTACCCGATCTGGCAAACTTGCATAATGTAATGCAATGGACAATTCCGCTTCCAACCTGTAGGGGGACCGAAGCGGGAAAAGTTCTCTAGTGTTGCTTTAATGGCCAAGAAAGTGTGAACACATACAAGGAATGTGACTCTGGCTTCTTGTTTCTCTCACAGTACATACAGTATGCATAGTATGAGAGATCATGCTTACATGAGCTCCCGAAATCTTTGTTGTAAAACTAGAAAAAAGTACCTTTTAAAGCGGAATAAATATGCATAACTTAACAAACCTAAACAGGATTTTACCAATTTTTAAATACTTTTAACCAAAAATTCCAAATAAGGAGTTAAAAACTTGTTTTTGGACAGGTTTGCCTAAATGGATTCTCTGAACCAAAGACTCACAAAGGGAATAGCTGAACAGATCAACAGCCAATCATACCAAAGCCAATCAAACTACAAAATTATTAAAAATGTTGTACAAATGGAAGAAACGTAGTGTAGAAATTAGGGCTGGGCTATAAGGACCAAAAATCATATCTCAATTCTTTTGTCTGAATGGTGATACACAATATATATCTCTGTATTTTCTACGAAGTAGGCTAGATGTTAAAGGTCCCATGACATGGTGCTCATTTGATGCTTTTATACAGGCCTTAGTGGTCCCCTAATACTGTATCTGAAGTCTCTTTCCCAAAATTCAGCCTTGGTGCAGAATTACATTGCACAAAGAGCTTTGCTTAGTATGTGCCATTTCTGTGTCTTAAGCCATTTCTGATGTCTCTCTCATGGGTGGGCCGAATTCTCTGGGCGGGCAAAGCAGAGAAAGGGGAGTTAACCTTGCTCCTTATGACCTCATAAGGAGCAAGATTCCAGGTCGGCCCATCTGAAATTTCATTTTCTCAAAGGCAGAGCAGGATACCCAGGGCTCGGTTTACACCTATCGCCATTTCTAGCCACTGGGGGACCATAGGCAGGCTGGGGGAACCCATATTAGTGTTAAAAAACCTCATAAAGTGACATTTTCATGCCATGGGACCTTTAAGTTGTAAGTCAAAGCCACATGTGAGATGTTACAAGCACTTTTATTAAAATAAAATGCAAAGACAGGGTTTTATTTCCTGTTTGAAATTATATAGCTGCAACCATGGTTCGAATTAGGGGCTCCCCTGAAAAGGACATGAGCTCCCTTGAAAGCCTCTCTTTATTTATGGTTAGTGGTAAGTTTATGGGTGAGCTCTAAAAAAATTAAACTTTTGTTTATGGGTGAGCTCTAAAAAAATTAAACTTTTGTGTTATAGATTATATTTTTTCTGCACATAAAGATTCCTGAAATATAAAAATAGAATTATTATGTCAATGTTGTGTGTTTATTTGCTCATTACATTCCATTTCCGAACATCTGTCTCTCTTTTAAAGTTCTGTCTATTTTTGCTGTGGCCATCTGTGTGTGAAGCGGCGCTGCGTTCAAATTCCTTCATTTACGTAGTATACCTGAACTCATCATTTTATGGGCACGATATTTGAAAAAAATTGTAAGTTAAGAAAAACTGTTTTTCTTTAGTATTTTGGGGCTTTTTATATAGAGAATCTGAACAACAAAACAGAAACAATCAAGCCTCTGACAATTGGGACATCAACAAGTGATAATAACATTGCAGCATCTGGTCCCGCACCGCTAGCGGGTCCCGGCAGTGAAAGCTCCACAGAGGGACATGGCTCGCTGCCGGACACCCCCATTGCCACCTGGAGCAGCAAACAGGAGCCTGAACCTGATGACAAATCAGTGCTTTATGATTTTGTTTTTCTCCGATGAGGCTATTAAAGTTCTTGTGTAAATCTTACATTGTTGTTATATTTCTACTGCCCGTATTAAAGGTGCCGTAGTTAGGATTGCGAAGATCCAGGACTTAGCCAAAAAAATTCGAACATCGACAACTTCTCAGTCCCTCCCCCCTTTCCGCTAAAGTTCAAAACAGTCTCCTAAGCCTCTCCCCCCACAAGGGAGAATGAATATGAATGCATGAGCGGTGATTGACACGCAGTTGACCGTGGTTCTGCACACTTGTATTAATGCGTGTGCATGTGACGTGTTTTAGTACTGGTGCGCATTGGAAAATGGCGCTGCCCCAAAAGCCACTGTGTAATTCGAACCCTGGCTGCAACACATGTATATAAAAACGTACCTAAAATAAATAGCCCATATTAAATAAAAACAGGCCTATCTTGGACATTGCTCTTTCAGCTGTTTTCACCAACAGAAACAGACAAAGACAAAAGAGGGTCAGAGAGAGAGAGAGAGAGCTCATAGACGAGAGAGAGGGAGTGGGCGAAGGAGGGTAGTGGTGTATGATACAAAAACTTTCTTTGACGATAAAGCTGTTTTTTACTGAACAATTCTCTGGTTTATCAATGAAGTGTCTGGACTACACAGCAGACTGTATTCTCTACTCACAGAGTGACAGCTGACTCATATAAATGGGTCCAGTGCCAGTTGAATGCGCATTGGCAGGTCATCTGCGTTACATGTCTGGTCATGGTTAACATCTCCTGCCCGCGTCAAGGCACCGTATCACTCGCTCCCACTCATAGAACTGAAGTTAGCGTTACAGTAATTACTGTTCTTAGGTATTCCCCAATAATAAACACAGAATGAAAGTATACAAATCCAGTGATTGGGGGCGAGGACTTTGAAATAAATTGTTTCCATTCAAAAATGTTGCTGTTATAAATGCTGGTGTGACTGAGCCCTACCAATACACATTTCTTAACATATATTACGTACATAAACAGAGGAGAATGCATGTGTAGCTTAACTGTCTGTAGAATTGTTACCACTCTTAAAGACCTGCTTCTTGCTCATAATGGAAATCAATCAATGTAACAGCTTGTGACTATTATTTGCACCAAAGAATATTAACCATATGTTTGACAGGCCATCAGTTGCTGAAAAAGGTCAATTTACTCTCTGTGTATGCTTGTGTAAACTCGGCTGGTGAACTTGTTTTCCACTTTTGAGCAGTGTTTTAGCAGAACTCTGTAAAGAGATTCTAGAATTATAGAGCGAGAGCAACATGCCATGATCACTGCATCTTTTTGGCAATATTCTTCAAATCAGTGCCTCACAAAGTGTGTTCTGGGGCGTCTCAGCAGTTCTTGAAAGGTTCCCTGGGAAGATAATGAAGTGTGTTATCTTCCCAGCTGTGCAGTTTTCTACTAAATCGTATCCAACTACACGTGTCTTCTCAGATGGGGGTTTCTTGGTCTAATGCATATGTTCGAAAGTCTTAGCCCAGATCACATTGAAATCCTCTCGTTCTTAACATCTCACCATGCCCTATTTTATCATGACAGAAACCATGCCATGTTAAAGCTCATTTCAATAAACTTTCCATTTCTTAACTACCTATTAGGGTCATGGGAGGCTGAAAACTGAAACCAACTCCTCATTTCATTCTTGATAAAAAACTCAAAGGTCCCATCAACCAATGTGTGTTCTGGAAATGGTTCTATATTTCGCCAGTATACACATTTAACAACCCAAAAATATCACAATATAGGTCTCTCTTATTTCCTTTTGCAACTGTGCCCCAGGAACAGTAACGCAGGGTGGTACTTAAGGTGACTATATGTAACTTGTTGTTATTCTCTTATTGTAATGAATGACTTTCTGTCTGAGCAAAACATTCATTGCAACTATATGACCTCCCGATAACGATAACTCAGTACTATACAGTGGATAATACAGCACTGTAAAGAAAAGACCTTTTTGACAGCAAGTGTGGTAAAAACACTACCACTTCTGTCCAAAGCGGGCGCTAGAATCAACACAAACTGAAAGTTACATATAGCCACTTTAAGTTCATTTACATTTTAATTCTAACACCTGGGAGTTGTCGTGTACTCAAGCAACCACCGGGTGGCATCTGTGAGCAAGGTGGAGCCCATGAAAATGCCTCTGCGATCACACTAGCTTAGGGTGACCAGACGTCCCGGTTTAACCGGGACAGTCCCGATTTTTAATTGCTTGTCCCGAGTCCCGACAAAAGCCTGTCAGGACGTTAAAATGTCCCGGTTTACACCAGGAGCGGCGTAAGCCGATTTTGCCGTGTCTTCAGCCCCGAATGTTATGAGTGTAGCCCCGAATGTAACTTTGTCCATTTATTTTTCCGAGGCGAATAGAACGGGCAGCTACGTGCGGGGTCCGACCATGTTGTATTTGTTGCTATCACCTAGCAACCGTCTCTCCGTGAGGAAAGCTGTGAAAGGGGTGAAGTTTTCGGAGGAATCGTAGCCAAATCAGTCTAATACAGTGATGCCATCAACACAAAGTTTAGGAGCGCAATACTAATGATTTAGTTTGAATTTTAATTACTTTGCTGTTATTGGAATAAATAACACTTTAAAAAATTTTTTTTAGAAAAAATCTCAACATAAATCTCACACTGAACTGAAAAAGGCTGTTACTGCAATTTTGTTAATTTCAAAGGAAAAAACACTTATTAGACGAGGAGCCTAGGATCAAAATAATGAAGTTACTGTCTGTGTCTGTGTCTGAACAGGGCTAGCACATGTTCACGTTAAAAAGCGTGTGTGTGCACAAACACACTACGGTCACGCGCAAAGTGTCCCGGTTTTAGCTCCAGGAAATCTGGCCACCCTACACTAGCTGCACAAATTTGCTTCGTGTTGCGTTAGTTTGTCACCCGAGTTAAAAATGTTCAGCTCACACGGATATGGGAATAACACAAATTATCATTTCGCGTCACACCATTTGCACCATTTGCTTCTCCCGGCGCAAATTCACGTCTTTGCATTGACTTTTTATGTAATCGCACCGTGCAATTCATGTGTAAGGCAGGCAGTGTCAACACAGCATAAGGCTTTGTTTGAAATTGCATACTAACGTACTGCATACTACATACTGCATACTAAATACTCAATCTGGATAAACTAAATACTGCCTACTAAATTACTGATTAAAGGCAAAATTTACTTAATTGGTGTTTGTAGCCAAGAGCACAAAGAGCTTAATATAAGGCAATACAAAAAGTAAAACACATAAATTGTAAAGCAGGTTGTTATTATTAATAATAATTGTAATAATAATGTATTAAATAATATAATTTAAACAGAACTTATCATACAAACACTCTAACGACAACAAGCAAACAACTAACACAGAGAGAGGGAGAAAGAGAGAGAGAGAGAGAGAGACCAGTACTTACCAATCGCAAGATGCCAAAACACTGAAGTCTTGTCCATTGATTTAGTTCCACAGATTTGATACAGTTTGATTCATAATGAGTGGTAATGCATGTCTGGCCCTTTTCTTGCAGACACCAGCTGGACAAACTCTCTTAGTCCATGAGCAATATTCTCTCCTGTGTGGTCAACAGGAAAGTTTGCTGTTTCATCATTTATGAATTGTATGGTGAGATTTAGATACGGCTCAGTAGTTCTGCTTGACCACAAATCAATTGTTGTGGCGTAATAACAAAATATTTTTTAGCTCCGTTTAAACTTTTTTCGTACACTCTTTGTACAGTTCTGGGAGGGCAACTTGACTGAAGTACGTATATATCGGAGGGAATTGCCTATCTTTTATCGTTCATCGTATCAATAAATTTTTTATTAGCACCATTTATCATTCAGACATACAGAACAAATGTATGACAGTCAGTGTCAAATGGTGCATACAACAGAAAAAAAACAAGGAAAAACAAAACAAACAAACAAACAGAAATCACATCTTGCCTAATCACTCTCCTGTAGTTCTTGTGGGTGCTGAGGTAATTAGGTCTGATATTTGTGGTGCTGTGCTTTTCCATAGGTCGATAGTTGATGATTTGGCTTTGTTAATCCTTGCTGTAGAGAGCTCAAGCATAACTATGTCTAGAAAATACGCTGACCACTGTTTTATACAAAGTGAGTGGGGGGGAGCCAGCTTTGAGCAATCATTTTCTTGGTTGCAGTTGAGCCGGCTAGCCAAATCTTCCTCAGTCTCTTGAGCAGGTGTAATTTAGAGTCATCATTAAGTAACAAAACAATCGGGTCAGTATAGTATTGATGTTGTTTTATGCCAGAACTCCTGTTCACACTCCCAGACCATATGCTGGAAACTTCCAGTTTGTTCAGGTTGACAGAACGTACAATAGGGAGTGGGAATGGCTTTCGAGACGTATCTCTTCTGAGGAGTCCAGTATGTCCTATAGCATATGTTGAAGTGGATATACTGGTTTGATTTAGGTTCTTGGAACAGTGGAAAATGTCCCAAACTGCCTCCCAATTAATTGTGTTCCCCTCAGGGTTCAGCTCTCGTTCCCATTTCTTTACTATTGGGAGTTCTCCTATGGATGCGTGCAACAGCTTAGCATAAATCTTGGACACTAATCCTCTCACAGGGAAATCAAAAAAACATTTAATGACTGGATGCACCTCAAGACTGTTTCCCCACTGCACTCCATAACATTTTAGAGATGATCTTAAGCAAAGATAAAAGTAAAAGGACGTGTTGGTGATAATGGGGCCATAGGTTAGCATATACTTTTTTGGACAAACACCTGCAAAGGCCAGGTCTTGCAGTCTTAGACTTCCAATGAGGTTTTGCTCTATTCCTCTCCATTGAACTGTAGATGAGGGGTCCATTCACACTCTGAGGGCCTGTAGCTGAAAGGCCTTGTGATGCATTTTAAAGTTGGGGAGGGCCAGGCCTCTAGTGTTTGTGGTACATTGCAGGGTAGAGTATAATATAAAATATACTGCAGAATTGAAGTATCAAGTTTCTTCCAGAAATGTAATGGTGGGGGTAAGGGGATCATTGAACTTAAGAAATTCACACGGGGAGCTATGTTCATTTTAACAACAGCAATCCTCGACCGCAGTGATGCCGGCAGCACAGTCCACCTGGCCAGATCTCTTTGAACATTACTTAATGTAGTTTCATGGTTGTCCTGGACCACTCGCTGTAGTGATGCATGTATGATGATGCCCAAATATGTAATTTTGCTTTGGGTTGGTATGTCACATGCCTGTTGTTCAGTAGAAGATTAGATTTATTCTAATTAATTTTATAGCTGGAGATTGAGCCAAATTTGTTCTGATCTTAAGAATTTTTGGAATAGAGTCCTCAAGATCAGAGATGTACAACAAAATATCATCTGTAAATAATTATATTGAGCTGCTATTGGATTTAATCTGGACATTACATATTTTATTTTGCCTTATGGCAAAATAAAATATGCTTATCGCATTATAATTATATGCTTATCGCATATAAAGTACGCATCATGTCAATGAATTTGGCCCCCAAACCAAACCTCTCCATTACTTGCCACAAGTAGTTCCACTCTAGGCGGTCAGAAGCCTTTTCCGCGTCCACTGATAAAACTGCTGCGCTTGTTGCAAGGTTTCTGGCTTCTTCTATTACATGAAATAATCTGCGTACATTGTCTGCAGCGTGACGCCTTGTATAAAACCTGATTTGTCGGGGTGGACTAGCTTCTCAAAGCGTTCTAAGCGGAGTTCCAAGACTTTGGAATAGAGCTTAATATCAGTCCCAATGAGGCTGATGGGCCTGTAATTTGAGCACTCCATAAGCTATAAAATATTTGCCCTTTTTGGGTATGTAACACCCCAACCCCCTTAGAATGCCTAAGCTGCAATAATTGACTTTAGACTGGAATGATGAGGTGTTTGGGTTCTTTTCTTAAGGTAGCTACCATGAAGGTTGACCTATTTTGGGTTAGTATATACCCCATGCTACTGATACCCATGCAGCCTATTGTACTATATTAAAATAAGTGACCCCAGACAACTCTTTAACAAAAAAGAGTTTATATATATTACTGGACGACAACTTAAAAGTACAAATAATAGTCAGCAGAATATATTAAATAACAAACAAAAAAAAATATATAACACAAATCACACCCTTACAGCAGTGTCACTGTTACATAGTAGCTCACTTGCTTAGTGTCCGTCAGAACGTTATCTTCGGTGAAACAGGCACACAGAAATCCAACTTACAGTCAGCAACAAGTCCAAGAAACAGTTCCAAAACGAAAACGAAAAAAACCATCAACCGGCGGCAGCAGAGTCCTCCTCAGCAGAAACACGCAGTCGTCCTCTGAATCAGCACTCCCCGCCGTTAGCTCCAGCGTTAGCCATGAACACTTGCACAAAGTCTGCTTCACAAACGGCTGCCAAACAAGTGTAGTGCCGTAGTGTCCACCTCTCCGTCCTCGCCCCTCTCGTGTCTCTCAGTGTCTCTCAATGTCTGTCTTTTCTAGGGCTGGGTATCGTTCAGAATCTTTCGATCCGGTGCCAATTTCGATACCTCTGTTTCGATACCGATTCCTAACGATACTTTTTTTGATACCATATGTTTTAAAGTCCATTTCAACATCAACAAAAATACATTAAACACAAAGCTTTTATTTTCCACCTTAATTGTGAATCAAAACAATTAACAAACAAAACAAAATTAAAAAATTCTAGTAAAACTGCTCACTCAGAGTAACATTAATAGAAGTGCCTTGCCTTGCAAGCTCAGCCTGTCAGTCAGTCATCAGGGCAGAGAAACCACCGTTGTGGCTGCTTGTAAGAGGAAGTGTAACGTCAACGGCACAGCGACCGCTTTCGGCTCGCCATTAATATCATATCGCAGCAAACGCTATCTGCGTGAAGTTTTAAAAAACTGTAACCACACTTGAGACCAACCGTGACTCTCTGTGACTTCAACAAAACTGCAGACAGTTTACTCCGTCCGCACCTCTCCGTGTGCGTGTGTGTGTGGGTGTCGGTCGGAGCTCCGCTCTGTGTCAATATGCAGAGAGGACAGATAAGCTTGCGCTTACGCGCTCAGATGCTTTTGGAACCGAAATTTGGCACCGAAAGATAAAGAATCTTTCGATACCATAAGTATCGACGTTCGGTACCCAGCCCTAGTCTTTTCTTTTACTCCTCACAATTTGCTTTTCTCTCTCCGTAGGCTACTTCCCCTCGTGTCTGCTTTGTTCTCCTCTTCTTCCCAAAAAAACAAAAACAAAACCCCTCCCTCACACATTCACTTCCTCACTTTCAATCATTCACCACACACCACATTGACTGACAACAAAACTGACTTATCAATAAAACACTTCAAAATAAAGGGAACAATACGTGTAAATATTATTCAATTTACACCACTGTTAAGCTTTGAAACCATTTAGAACATTAACTTCTAATTTTTAACATCTTAAATACTAAGTAATGTTTAATTCAAAACTAAAGTGTTTAAGCTCTCAGTTAACACCTTTTTATTTCTCTTTTAAACTAAAATACTTTCATTTCGATTGCATTACTAACATTTTTGTTTCTTACACATAGTTTATACATAAGGTAACCGGTTTAAATCCCTCAGATTTACACCAGGGCTACAGGTATAACAGAAATTAGTGCAGTGTTGGTTTGTTGGTGAAACGTACCCATCTCTATGGCCGAGGTTAAAGCTTGTAAAATGATAGGTCCTAATATGATTAATAATACTGTAGAGGTTCTGATGGATTTCCATCCAACCCCGACGTTTTCCCTTTTTTAATGCTGTTTTAAGTTCCTCTAATGTTATAGGTTGACCCAGTTCTTCTGCCTCCTCTGGGTCAAGAAGAGGCAGATTTAGCTCTTTTAGGAACTCCTGGCCTTCTCCGTGAACCATCACCTTATCGTGGTGGAGAGGTTTGTGTGTCTCTGTGAACCTGAGGGCTGTGTTGTCTGGAGCTTTGTGCTCCTGGTAGGGTCTCCCAAGGCAAAGTGGTCTCAGGTGAGGGGCCAGACAAAGAATGGTTCAAAAACCCCAATGAATAAACGAGGTAGAGATGGAGTGACCCTGCCCAGAGGAAGCCCGGGGCCCCCGTCTGGAGCCAGGCCCAGACGGCGGGCTCGTCGGCGAGCGCCTGGTGGCGGGTTTGCCACGGAGCCCGGCGGGCACAGCCCGAACAAGCTACGTGGCTCCCATCTCTCCAGCCCATGGGCCCACCACCTGTGGGAGGAACCGCTGGGGTCGGGTGCGCTGCTACATGGGTGGCAGTGAAGGTCAGGGGCCTCGACGGACCAGACCCGGGTAGCAGACGCTGGCTCTGGGGACGTGGAACGTCACACCTCTGTGGGGGAAGGAGCCGGAACTGGTGGGAGGTGGGCGCTACGGTTAGATCTGGTGGGGCTTACCTCTACACACAGTCTCGGTTCTGGAACCGTACTCCTGGATAGGGGTTGGACTCTTTTCTTCTCCGGAGTTGCCCAGGGGTGAGGCGCCGGGCGGGTGTGGGGATACTCACAAGCCCCGGCTGAGCGCCCGCCACGTTGGAGTTTACCCGGTGGAAGAGAGGGTCGCCTCCCACGCCTGCGGGTTGTGGGGGAAGACTCTGGTTGTTGTTTGTGCATATGCACCAAACAGGAGTTCGGAGTATTCGGCCTTCTTGGAGACCTTGACTGGAGTCCTGCATGGGGCTCCAGTGGGGGACTCCATTGTTCTGCTGGGGGACTTCAACGCGCACGTGGGCAATGATGGAGACACCTGGAGGCGTGATTGGGAGGAACGGCCTCCCTGATCTAAACCAGAGTGGTTGTTTGTTGTTGGACTTCTGTGCTAGTCATGGATTGTCTATAACGAACACCATGTTCGAACATAGGGATGCTCATAAGTGTACCTGGTACCAGAGCACCCTAGGCCGAAGGTCAATGATCGATTTTATAATCGTTTCATCTGATCTGAGGCCGTATGTTTTGGACACTCGGGTGAAGAGAGGGGCAGAGCTGTCAACCGATCACCATCTGGTGGGGAGTTGGGTCAGGGGGTGGGGGAAGACTCTGGACAGACCTGGTAAGCCCAAACGTGTAGTGCGGGTAAATTGGGAACGTCTGGAGGAGGCCCCTGTCTGACAGACTTTCAACTCACACCTCCGGCGGAGCTTTTCGTGCATCCCTGTGGAGGCTGGGGGAATTGAGTGGACAATGTTCAAAGTTTCCACCGGTGGTCAGGGAAGCCATCCGACTGAAGAAGGAGTCTTTCCGGGATATGTTATCCCAGAGGACTCCGGAGGCAGTTGCAGGGTACCGAAGGGTCCGAAGGGCTGCAGCCTCTGCCATGAAAGAGGCAAAGCAGCGGGTGTGGGAGAAGTTTGGAGAGGACATGGAGAAGGACTTTCGGTCGGCACCAAAGTGCTTCTGGAAAACTGTTCGCCACCTCAGGAGGGGGAAGCGGGGAACCATCCAAGCTGTGTACAGTAAGGATGGGACACTGTTGACCTCAACTGAGGAGGTAATAGGGCGGTGGAAGGAGCACTTTGAGGAACTCCTGAATCCGACTATTACGCCCTCTATGTTAGAGGCAGAGCTGGAGGATAACGGGGGATTGTCGTCGATTTCCCAGGCGGAAGTCACTGATGTAGTCAAACAACTCCACAGTGGCAAAGCCCCGGGGATTGATGAGATCCGTCCAGAAATGCTCAAGGCTCTGGGTGTGGAGGGGCTGTCCTGGTTGACACAACTCTTCAACATTGCGTGGAAGTCTGGAACAGTACCAAAGGAGTGGCAGACTGGGGTGGTGGTTCCCCTTTTTAAAAAGGGGGACCAGAGGGTGTGTGCCAATTACAGGGGTATCACACTTCTCAGCCTCCCTGGTAAAGTCTACTCCAAGGTGCTGGAAAGGAGGGTTCGGCCGATAGTCGAACCTCGGGTTGAGGAGGAACAATGCGGATTCCGTCCTGGTCGTGGAACAATAGACCAGCTCTTCACTCTCGCAAGGATCCTGGAGGGAGCCTGGGAGTATGCCCAACCGGTCTACATGTGTTTTGTGGATTTGGAGAAGGCGTATGACCGGGTCCCCCGGGAGATACTGTGGGAGGTGCTGCGGGAGTATGGGGTGAGGGGGTCTCTACTCAGGGCCATCCAATCTCTGTACGACCAAAGTGAGAGCTGTGTCCGGGTTCTCGGCAGTAAGTCGGACTCGTTTCAGGTGAGGGTTGGTCTCCGCCAGGGCTGCGCTTTGTCACCAATCCTGTTTGTAATATTTATGGACAGGATATCGAGGCGTAGTCGGGGTGGGGAGGGGTTGCAGTTCGGTGGGCTGGGGATCTCATCGCTGCTCTTTGCAGATGATGTGGTCCTGATGGCATCATCGGCCTGTGACCTTCAGCACTCACTGGATCGGTTCGCAGCCGAGTGTGAAGCGGTTGGGATGAGGATCAGCACCTCTAAATCGGAGGCCATGGTTCTCAGCAGGAAACCGATGGAATGCCTTCTCCAGGTAAGGAATGAGTCCTTACCCCAAGTGAAGGAGTTCAAGTACCTTGGGGTTTTGTTCGCGAGTGAAGGGACAATGGAGCGGGAGATTGGTCGGAGAATCGGCGCAGCGGGTGCGGTATTACATTCAATCTATCGCACCGTTGTGACGAAAAGGGAGCTGAGCCAGAAGGCAAAGCTCTCGATCTACCGGTCAGTTTTCATTCCTACCCTTGTGATGCATTTTAAAGTTGGGGAGGCCGAAATGGGTTTCCTCAGGAGGGTGGCTGGCGTCTCCCTTAGAGATAGGGTGATAAGCTCAGTCATCCATGAGGAGCTCGGAGTAGAGCCGCTGCTCCTTTGCGTCGAAAGGAGCCAGTTGAGGTGGTTCGGGCATCTGGTAAGGATGCCCCCTGGGCGCCTCCCTAGGGAGGTGTTCCAGGCACGTCCAGCTGGGAGGAGGCCTCGGGGAAGACCCAGGACTAGGTGGAGGGATTATATCTCCAACCTGGCCTGGGAACGCCTCGGGATCCCCCAGTCGAAGCTGATTAATGTTGCTCGGGAAAGGGAAGTTTGGGGTCCCCTGCTGGAGCTGCTCCCCCCGTGACCCGACACCGGATAAGCGGACAAAGATGGATGGATGGATGGAGGAACTCCTGGCACTGTGTCCGATATGGATTGCTGGAGGACTCATATAACTTTGAATAAAAGGATTGGAAAGTGGCATTGATATCTTTAGGATTCGTTGAGATACCTCGGTCTGTGCGGATGCTCTTGATAGTAGCTCTGGACTCGCTTTGTTTTAATTTCAGAGCCTCACCTGTGCATTATGAATTCAGCTCTCCTTATCAGCAAATCATTTAGCTCTGTTTGACTTGTGACTAAAAGAGTATGTGTAGATGTAGAAAAATATGTCTTTAGAGACTGTTCTAGAGATTTACAACGTTCTTCCAACTCCGCAATCCTTGCCTCTCTTTTTCTCTTCAAATTGACCGCAAAGGAAGATGTGAAATCTCAAATAAATCCTTTAGTTGCTTGCCAAATGAATGCCGGGTCTGAAACTGAGTCAGTATTGATTGATATAAACTCAGCCAGTTTAGCTCTAAACTCTGCCTCAAAAGCTGTGTTCTGGAGAAGGGAGTTATTAAATTGCCACCTTCTAGATCTTTCTCATAACATATGACAATGGAATGTGGTTTATCAGCACATTGTGATCAGACTGATGTCTGATGTGTGTTTTGGGGCATTTGTGTGGTTGCCCCATGATCTATCCTGATTTAAATCTAGCACTGCATTCATGTCTCCCCCTATAATTAGTGAATTTTCATTGAGAGAGCGCAATTCATTGGTTAGACGCGGGAAAAAGCTTACGTCATATATAGACGGTGCATATACCAAAACAAAGGCTATTTTCCTACTCCTTATTATGGTGAATATACAAGATATCCTGCCTGATATATCTTTACTACTTTTATCTACGGTGAGTGCGCATTTCCACGACCGTAACACAATGGAGCCCTTGGATTTGGTGTCGTCACTGGATGAAGCAGCAATCTTGTAGTATTTATTTTGTAGGCGATTTACAAGCAGGAGGGCGTGTGTCAGATCTGTGCAGAACACCGAAATAGAAACACTGACACATCACCGAAAGTATGATCATTAACATCCAAAACACAAGATTTCATTCTCAGTGGTTTCTGTGACATGAGAAATACTTTCAAAATACTAATAACTACCAGAAAGTGCTGGGCTGATGCGCCGAGTCAAGCCAAGCCAAGCACATTTGTAAGGAAAACCCCTTATACCTCTCTTATGACTGTCCTTGCCTCTCTGTGAACAGCCCTGTTGCAAAAGTTAGGGACACACTTTTCAAATCAAGGCTTCTCCTGGGTTCTTCTCGCACCAACATAACAAACTGTCTGACACACACACACACACACACACACACACACACACACAGACACACACACACACACACACACACACACACACATTTGTGTTGCACTCCATGTGGAATCCCTCTGCTGCCTTACGATTTTACCCCCTCACAGGCAGCAAATCAAAGGAAGAAGTGGAATAAAAGGGAAAAGCAGATCAGTGAAAGGTTAAACTCCTTTAAGCAATAAATCTGACCCATGAATAAGGGGAGGAGAGGAATGAAGAAGGAACAAAGAAGAGAGAGAGAAGTGAAACAGACACTCAAAATCAGAGAGAAGCAGGGAGGAGGTAAGTTAAGAGACAGATATGAAAGACTAGAGTGGAAAGAGAGAGATGAAAAAGATAGGATGGGGGGGGATGGGGAGCAATATACTGATCAGCTGATTCAGCAAGGGGTTGTGCAGGGTAACAAACAGGGAAACAGAGGGAGGAGAGGGTCAAGACTGGCAGTGGGAAAATAGTTTGTCTGTGTTTTTTGCCCCCAACGGCGCCTTTCAGGCAGCGCTGCCTGGAAGGCCGTTGGAAGGCACTGGTTATGGTTAGGGTTAGGTTTTTGGGTTAAAACTTAACACCTGGGATAGGCGTTACGGGGGGCACTGGCACAAGGGGATATATATTGTGTAAATAAAAACACTTAAAGAACCTCTTAGGGTTAAGGTTAGGGTCAGGTGCATTGAAGGCAGCGGTCGAAGGAGCAGTTGGGGGCAATAAACACCATCAAGCAGGAAAATACCCTGGAGCCCCAGACCTCAAAGGGACCTGAAGGCCACTGGATTACTATGGTCTGTGGTAATCAGTTGACAAAACAACCTCTGATCAAGGTCTCCTTGTTCTGGAGCTTTAAAGCATACCATATCACACAGTCCTGATCAGCAGATGAAGACAGTACATTTCCAGGATAACTGCCTCACATCCGGCACCGTTGTATATCCCGTAGGATGTCCCTCACCTTCTGCTCCCTGTGTGTTGCCGTTCTCAAACTCCATTTCCTTCGGGAAATAACAAACTTTGAGCTAGCAAGCTACACGCTGAAAATGGCATGTTTGAAGAAAATGTAGATCATGCAACAAGGCAGGCCTGCTTGGTTCTTTAGGGGAATGATTGTAAAGATTTACAAAGAACATGTTTATGGCATTTACTATGTAACTGCAACGTTTTGGGAAAAATACAAATACTGGTAGGAGCAAATTGCGTTTATCCATGTATCCAGCTAATTTAAATTGCTCACGTTACTTCAGTTAACAGTTAAGTTCAGTAGGGCTGCAACAACGAATCGATAAAATCGCTAAAATTCGATTACTAAAAAAGTTGCCAACAAATTTAATTATTGATTCGTTGTGTCGCACAATTATTAGGCAACCTAGTCGCGGAGATAAAAAAAAATTTAGTTGAGCGCGGAGCAGCGCGGAGCAGCGCGGAGCGGAGCAGTGCGGAGCGAAAGAAAAGGAAAAAAAGAGCAGAGTGGGGGTAGAGGAAATACGGAGAGAGACCGGAGAGAGACCCGTAACGTTGTTCTGAAACACATGGTGGAGGCAGAGAAATCAGTACGACCTAAGTCATCCAAGGTGTGGGAGCATTTCACACTAAATAAATCAAAAACGTGTTAATTACAAGATAAGCAAAAGCAACACGGCATGGCACGGGCCCACCGCGGTGATGAGTCAGCACCTAAAATGTAAACATGTTGGAGTCCTTGATGTGGAGGAAGGGAGTTCAACAGCAGGGTAAAGTCACTACACTATCCTAATTCTGTTCCGTTCTGAAGTGAGGAACGTAACGTCCCTCCAGTAGCTCTTCTGGTGCTGCTGTTTACTCGTTATCCAGCTGACTAGCATGACAAGCTAGCGTTAGCTCGGTAATAACAGTAGTAAAGCAGGGGTGGTATAGTTTGCAAGACTTTTTTAATCCGATTCATCGATTAATCGAAAAAATAATCAACAGATTAATCGATTATTAAAATAATCGTTAGTTGCAGCCCTAAAGTTCAGTCAATATTGTAGGTGAAGTTTTCTTTTGCCGAGTGCAAATGTTTCAACTAAACAAGTACCTTCCCAAGACTATTTTGCAGAGCCACTATCACTGGGTCTGGAGCTTAGCACCACCAAAGACGATTGTGAATGGTTTAAAGAAATGCAAACAACCAAGAGCGTTTTTTTTCTCCTATGCTGGGATGTATGTGTGGTGTAACCAGACCTTACTCTGCAGCACTGTGGAGATAGAGCTAGCACTGCGGGACTACATGACTCACTGTTAGAGCTTTTCTACATCTTGGTTCAGCATCCAAGCTTGGATCGGCATGGAACTCCAGGTTGCACCACTGATTTAGCATTGCACCCCCATAAAATCCCATAACGTCAGACTGACAAAGAACAGATTAACAGATCTTTTTTTGTTCCACACATTCTTCTTCCAAAGCTTCCAAAGTCAAAACCTGGCATCTACATCACCCACAATGCACATAAAAACTGTGGGGTAGAAAAACAACACTGAAGTTGGCATCCAATTCGCAGCTTCCACTTTGGCAGTTAAGGGGAAATTTAAGGGGAACTTAAAACTGTCCGATTCAGCAGGGAAAACATAAGGGTGAGGCTATTTGCACCCCTGGTACAATTAAAAGTGCTATTCATACCCTGGTGAAATTAGAAATGAATGCTATTCGTACCCCGCCGGTGCACACAGCAATGTGTTCTATTAATACCCCGTCTGGTACGAATATCCATGTATGCTATTTGCACCCCTGTGCATTTACAGTACCTTGGCATATATTTACACACAGTTATCCATACTACTCATGTATTACACCTTTTTGGAATATTATCACTCTGACATTCTTACCCTAACCATAACCAATCCCACTCCTCTTGCCTAAACCTAACCAACCCAACCAGAGCAGGCATATTCATGAGTCTTCCCCTATCACCATGCAAAAAAAATATTTTGCGTTCGCGGGCCCTGACTTGCGCAATTGCATGCAAATTATCCAATCCAAAATTACAAAAATCAACATCACCACACAGGGGAGTCAAACTCCTAACTCCCATACCAAAAGTAAGCATTCTAACCACTCACCTAGCAGTTCTTACAGGATGTAGAACAACTGTTTACCACTTGCTTTCTTCAAGCCTCGGTTGCTAGGTAACTGTACTCTATACAAAAAATAGATACTAACTAACAAACCAACGGTTGTATGCTTTCACTGAAGACAGAAAGCGCAACTGTAGCATCCATTTTCTGCTAGAAATTAAATTGTTATAAACTTTAGAGACAAAACTTTCCTAATATGCCAGTTTCTGCTGTCATGGAAGATGAACGTCCGCCATGATTTCGGTGCACGCGAGCAACGTGTTTTTGTTGTTACGTCACAGGGTGTGAATAGCTCAGCTGTGTGGTCGAAGCTATTCGTGTTGGGGTTGCAAATAGACACTCCGAAAACATAATTTACATTGCTAAGTGACTGATCCTCCGTTTTGTTGAACCTCTTACTGTATTGAATGAGTCATTAAGGTAAATTATTAATTATGTCTAAAACACACTTTTAGATTTCTGAAAGCTTTATTGCAATAAAGGTAGATTTCACAGTTTTTTGCATATTTAGACCACATTGGCTCAGGTCCAGATCCAAAACCACAATACCTAGACTTGTCAAACTGGACTGAATTAACCCAGAGAGGCTAACGAGTGTTAAAAACCATGTTTCAGATTTTTAAAACTTTATTCTATTTGTAAAAATGCAATAAAGGCAGATTTTACTGTTTTTTTGCATACAGTATGTAGACCACAATGGACCAGGTCCAGATCCAAAACCAAAATACCTAGATTTGTCAAATCTGGACTAAATTATCCCAGAGAAGCTAAGGATAATTTAGGAACCCTCATTATGCCCTCATTATGCTAACGTTATGGTGTGGTGATATTTCGAGCCTTTTTAGTGGTATTAAATAACGATTTAATTTGAGTGTCCCTATGCCCCAAATACTAGCATTGTAAGCTAACCAGCGGTCCGCGGTAGCCTCGTCAAATCTCCAAACTCATTCGATTAGCATGAAAACATGTCCCAGAGAGCGACAGAGTAGGTACACATCAGTTAATAACTCCTAGGTTCGTTTTGCGCCGGAATTGTCCTTTAAACAACACAGACAGTGCGTTCACTTGCAGCTGCCGTTGTTGGAATTAAACAACACAGATGGTGCGTTCACTTAAAACAGGTAGCCTCGTGGTGCATTCACAGTAATTGTAAAATACCATTTTCACATCTGGTGGTTGTTTTTGTCATTCAACAGCAATTTACTGGTGAAATAAGTTATTGTTATAGTTATTACGTTATTATTAAATCTTTAATTTTGACCATGGCCTTAACAATAAACAAGTTCCTGACTGTTGTTTAGTACACTTCTTTTTTTTCTTTTTTCTTCTTTTGTTTACAGTAAATAAATAATAAACTAATACAAATCTTAGGTTCATAAAGTAACTTTCTTTGCATTCATTTGATTCCCAATCAATATACACTGGTAAGAATTGCTTTCCATTGTTAATACTGTATGTACTTAAAAACTGTTCTGAAATGCAAAATAATTGAATTTTAATCATATGATAAAACATGCGATTAATCACGATTAACTATAGAAATTCAGTGATTAATTAAATAACTCTTTAGCCTCTCTGGGATAATTTAGTCCAGATTCGACAAGTTTAGGTACAGTGGTTTTGGATCTGGACCTGGTCCAATGTGGTCTACATATGAAAAGAAAACGGTGAAATCTCACTTTATTGCATTCTCATAAAGACAATAAAGCTTTCACAAATCTAAAAGTGTGTTATAGACATAATAATTTACCTTAATGACTAACACTCATTCAATACAGTAAGAGGTTAAAAAAATGGAGGATCAGTCACTTAGCAATGTAAATTATGTTTCCCTGCTGAATCGGACAGTTTTAAGTTCCCCTTAAATTTCGAGCAGATAATCTTTAGAATCATCGGGGCTTTGCTGACCATTGTCGAGAGCGGAGAATCAAATCCAAAATCGGCTTTAAGGGTAATTTCTTCTCAAAGATTTTTGTTCAAATGAATCTATTAGACACAAATGCATTGGGAAATAAAGGTTGAAAAAAGAAAACAAAATTACCCTTTAATTCTCGTGTGGTGTGTACCCCCTGCATATGCTTATCGTCCCCCAGCTCTAGCTCCAGACTTAAGGCACAAGAGTGGTATTGATCTTCTCATTTAAATCTCATTAAGAGAGTGAGATCAGCCTATATCTAAAATGTCAAACAATAGGGGTCCAAAGCTACACTTTTGCCCCAGAATTCTTAACAGCCTATTCCGTCTATGGAGAAACAGGATCAAAAAGAAGGCTAGAGAAATGTTAAGAGATACATTTTGTATTACGCTCCTGAAAGATCACTTTGACTGTAGAAAAGTTTCACATTATGTGCTTTGGCTGTTTATGTCCTTTTAAGTGCAAAATCAAACTGAGAGCAAAATCTAATTTAAATAATGCCTGCCGCAAAGTGCCATTGTCTTAGACCTGCCTTCTTTGTATCATCAGCATGGACCATTTCCTGTCATTTGTCTACAGACAGAATTTTAAAAACAGCTATATCTTACAGCTAATTCCAAACCTTAAAGGCACATGCTCATATATTCAATCAATCAGCAACAAGCTCAGAGTTGAAAATGAATTCCTAGAAAACGCTTGCTGCAGAGCAATCACAATGCACTGCATTGGCCAGTAGAGTACTGGCAGTATTGCCCCCACACCACTACTGTTTACTTCTCAACTGTCGAGACGATTGATAAAATAATTTCTGCCATTGTAATTTCCCAGAGTTGTAAAATCCAGCCTTGTCTGAATATAAACAAGTACGCAGCCCTAAAAAATCCCAGAGCATACTAAAAAATCCATCAGGACAATTAAAACAGAGACAAACAGACTCAGAAATTTTTTTTAATCCAAAAGCCAAAAATGCACTTAACGCTACTTGAGTATTAAGGATGAATCGTGCAGGGAATGTCTTAGGGTTTGCCTGTGTTTTGTGTCTTTACTTTGTTACGGATATTACAGTTAAGTTTAGTAGACTAAAAGTGACCATTATGTAGCGATGAAGGTTAAGTTTAGGCACCAAAACGACTACTTAAGTTAAGGGAAAAGATCGTGGTTCGGATTACAACATTCCCAAGCAACACGCATTTCCCCAGGAAGAGAACTCCGCTCTCTGGCTTGAAAGAAGAAGATGGCCCTCATCCTAAGGATGGGATCAGAGTCAGAGTCTGATGATGAGGTACTGTCAACAGATAACCCTCTAGAGAGGTACAAGGCAGAGGCCTGTATCAGCATGGAAACATGTCCACTACAGTGGTGGTCGTCACAAGCAGATGCATATGGTAAGCTGGCCCATATTGCAAAAAGGTACTTGGCTACACCTGCCTCAACAGTGCCATGTGAGAGACTGTTCTCTTTGGCAGGCAACATTCTGCAGAAGAAGAGGTCAGCTCTATCATCTATAAATCTGAACAAGCTAGACTTCCTGAGCAACTCGTTGAAAGAAGTAGACTGTATGATTGGTTGACAGGAGACATGTTGCACTGATACACACATTATGAAGTAATTATCTTTAACCAAGGATGTAGAGACTGTTCCCTCTGTCTCTTCATATACATTATGGCATTCTATCTCTAAAATAGGCCTACTTATTGTTGCATTAATTGACCGTTCGCAAAAGCCACGCCCCCTAGTTATTGTTACTACGCCCGTCAAACAATTGAGAACCAGACACATAGCCATGGCTGGGTTGAGCTCCATACCTATTGGTATAAGTGATTGGTTTTGGAGTAATGCAGCAGACATATCCTCCAGGGCACGACAGAAAGGGCTGCAATATGCAGTGGAGGGATATGTTCAATGACCGTCAACCTCTTGCTAAATTATCTGTGTCGATAGCAACATGTGCTTGAAAGGCTAACAGCCGGTCTCACGGCAGTTCGTGTAAATGTCTACGTTATTCTTAATCTATTGATACGTGTTCACGGAGACGTTATTCTCGTTTTTTACGTGTAAATGTAACGTTATTTTCTCGGGAAAAGGACGCCGGGAGGCGGCCGAAAAGGTTGCTCCATAAGCCGGGAGGCGCCCGCGAGGCGGCCTGCTGGGGACGCGCCACAATAACGGGATAGCGGAAGTTGGGTTTAGGAAAAAACTTACGGGGAAAGGGCGCCTTAAACGCCGGGAGACGCGCCGTGGATTTTCGGCTTTTTATATTACTCCCTACCATTTTCGTGCTGTGGCCACAAACTACGCTTCCCATTGAAATACATTACTTCACATTTTTGTGTTGTGCGCCACATATAAACCGGCAAAAACGTCTCCGTGAACACGTATCAATAGATTCAAATAACGTCACATTTACACGAACTGCCATGAGTTAGCTCGCTAGCTTTACTTACCTTGGAGCAGACATATGTAGTTATGCTTATTAATCTTCGAGGCATTTAGCTGTGAGTGAGGTCTCCCACATTGCTTAATCCATTGTCGGCATCTTGGGTCTTGGGCTTTGGAAAGGCGAAAAAAATGACCGCTCCCTCTAAACTTTTGGGGTACCTGGTGTCAACATCTTGCTGAAATCGCAATGTTTGACGGGAGTCCTTTTCCTTAGTTACAGTTGCTGAGCTAGGATTGGACGAGGACCGTTCGAGGGCGGGGTTTTGCGAACGGTCAATTAGGGGCGCCTACAGCGACAGCGGCGAAGGCCCTATTGAAACTGAAGGAATTATTATTATTAGGGCCCAAGAACCGACAGGGGCGAAGGCCCTATTGAAACTGAAGGAATTATTATTATTAGGGCCCGAGTGCTGATAGCGGCGAAGGCCCTATTGAAACTGAAGAAATTATTATTAGGGCCCGAGTGCCAACAGCGGCGAAGGCCCTATTGAAAATGAAGGAATTATTATTAGGGCCCGAGTGCCGACAGCGGCGAAGGCCCTATTGAAAATGAAGGAATTATTATTATTTTCTGCAAATGAATCGCCTTTTTGAGGGGCTTAACATATTCAAAAACTCACCAAAATTGGCGGTCGTGTCAAGTCTGGTGAAATTTTACGTATTTTAAGGGTTTCGGGAATAGGCGCACAAAAATAGCTCACTAGCGCCCCCTACAAAGTTAAAAAAATTGAGCCCCGCAGTGCGTTTAACGTAGACTCATGAAACTTGGTACACATATGTAGCATGTCAAGATGTACAAAAAACCTCATTGGAGCCATACCCTAAAAGGAAGTCCACCATTTTGATTTCAAAGTTCGAAATTAGTGCGATTTTGGCCATTTCCACGTCGTAATTTAACGAACTCCTCCTAGAGATTTCATCCAATCAAATTCAAATTTGGTCTGTACCATCTTAAGACGTTAAAGATGAAAAGTTGTTAAAAGAAAAATGTTTCGTCATAGGGCGTGGCCGTTGCGGGGCGGCCATTTTGTGCGTTTCGACATCAAAACAGGAAGTGGGTGTAACTTGAGTGTACATTGTCCAGTTGGCTCAAAACTTTTCAGGATTCATAAGACTCTAACTCTGAGAACATTTACTGTACAAAATTGGCTCAAAGTCATAGCGCCCCCTAGTGGCAACAGGAAGTAGGCCTAAAGGTCAAGGTGCTATACTTTAACGAACTCCTCCTAGAGATGTCATCCTATGGACTTCAAACTTGGTCCGTACCATCTCAACACCTTAATGATGAAAAGATATTAAAAGAAAAACTTTTTGTCAAACGGTGTGGGCGTGGCATGGCGGCCATTTTGAGTGTTTAGCGATGAACGAGAAAGTGGCTATAACTACAGTGTACATTGTCATATCTGCTTGAAATTTCAAAGAATCAACAAGGGTCCATGCCTGAGGACATATACAGGCCAAAATTGACTTTTGGTCATAGCGCCCCCCGCTGGCAACAGGAAATCTGCCTATATGACAAACATCATCCGTTTTAAATGAAACTTAGAATGTGTGGTCTACATGTGATACTGAGTCGGCCCCTATAATATAACCACGCCCACTCACTCAGGCCACGCCCCCTTTCATACCATTTGAACCGTTTAAGGTAAAGTCTTGTGTGAGGTGTCATTGAACTCAGCATGGAGTTCCTAATTCATTGGTAATGGTTTGGCCCGCCCCCCCTATGCTTAAGCCAAACCCCCTTTCATAACATTTTAACCATTTAAGGTAGACCCTTGTGTGAGGTATCATTGAACTCAGCAGAGAGTTTGTTTTTGATTGGTGACTGTAAGGTCAGAAGGGATGACACCAGAGTAGCAGATTAAGTCCAGAATATGTCCTTTAGAGTGTGTGGTAAAAAGTGGTATGTTGCTGACATCCAAAACTCTCTAAGCAATCTTTGGTGAGAGGCTGATTGATATTGTCCATGTGGATATTGAAATCGCCCAGCAGTATTATGTTTGGTGAGAGAAGTGGTTGAGAAAAGCAGCAAAGTCATTTAAAAATTCACTGTCGGTGGGTGGTAGACAGTAGCAATGATGGTTGGAGTGGGACCAGACAACTTACATACACACACATTCTTGCATACAGATTGAACACCTGAATGCTACAGAGAGCCATAACTTTTACACACACACACACTATGGCCTTTGCAATTTGTGTTGTTTTGTCCTAGTCATGGCAAGTTTGCTTATTCAAGGGTAAGAGTATTGACCAGACTGCAATAAATTACTAGAATTAAAATGTAGTAAAGATATGACATCTGTCTACGTCCAGACAATAACATTTCATCATCGACTTCCCAGGATTCCTGTAACTTTAATACTAAATTTACACTATTTACACAAAATATACAGCTGGTGCTGATTGGTGAGAGTAATTGGGACAGCTTGTGGTCTCCACTGCTGTTGTGTGATGGCAGTGAGCACAAATGAGCGCCTGAAACGAAGGTTGGTATGGCAAACTACAAACATTGCACACAACTTAAAGGTAACTGAGGAATATATCCATAAACTGTATGTTTGATTAAGATGAACCCGTAACCAGAATTGAAAATGCATAAGAGCAGCTACACACAAATATTCTTTTCCTTGTCACTTGGTACATGGTCCTTGGAATTTTTATGGACAAAACTCTGTCAAATGAATGTTTCTCCTCCTGCCTTTGTAGTGTCAACCCTGATTAGACTAATGACACATCAACGGAGATCCCCATCTTAGAATGGTGTTGGCCTTTTGAAACTGTTTTTTCATGTGAAAAAAGCCAGCACTCAACAGAAAAAAAATATGACAATTAAAGGAAAGAAACAACAGAAGAGCTCTAACAGCTGATGGCAAGAACCAACACATTTCCTCCCGTTTTCAGTTACAAATTCAAAATTTTGAGTACCCTGTACCTTAATAATAGTGTGACTGAAAAATGGCCAATATGAAAACCAAATCAATTCCTAAAGTGAAAATACTCAGAATAAATACTTTTTATGAAGTGAAAGTCAGGGATTATTCTAGCTAAAGAGGTAAACAATACATTATTGATGGAAGGAAATACCCTGTTGGTAGGAAAATCGTGTATGTGTACACAAATTAATAGATTCCATTTTATCTGACTATTTCATGAACTGCCGTGAGACTGGGTTGGTTAACATGGTATGATGGATAGATGGTTCCTATCTTAGTGTGCAGTGAGGGATGGTGGTAGGGGTAAGGCTGTGTGGTCTGTTGGCAGCCTCCCTGAAGCTCTCAGGTATCCATCAGTACAGGTCAGGTGGCTATCTGGCAGCATGATGAAGAGGTAAACTGTCCTACAGATCTCTCAGTCAGCTACAAACTGCTGCATCTTTGGTATTCAGGCAGATCCAAGATTCCTTTGATGAGGAGGGATTGGGGGAAATAGATTTTAGTGCAGTGCTACAGAACACTACCCCGCTCCACCAATCAATAGTGATTTTAGTAGCAATGGGGAGGTCTCAGAAAGGGCAGGATTTTCCAGGGAAAAACTGCAACTTAGAATTGACTGAGCTTTCTGTAATGTGCAGATGCCTTATTTGAAATATATTGAGACTACAACGGACATTGAACTGTTTGTTGTTGTCATTTTACTAGTTCAAAAGAAAATGGCGCTCATCGCTGTGCATTGACCATAGAACTAGAACGAGTAAGCCCGCTACAACAGTTACAGTTTTTTGCGATGGATACGGTACACATAAACTATCCTGCTATTTTGATTTGAATGTAAATGTCTGTTCTACTCTCATTCTATTCCCTATCAAGAGATGTGTATGCAAGGTAAGCTGTCAGTCGGTATTAGTTATTAGTTGCTACCATAGACTGTATATAAGGATGGGTCATGCATCTCCACTTCCTCCCACTCCACAAAAGTGAATCCAAAATATCTCAGATACGGACACTGCAATCTTGTAATTTTGGCGCCATAGTCTGCGCAGTAGTGATCAGGTGGAGGCGGGCGATGGGGCCAGAGTATCAAAGTCCCGCCCATACATCCACCTGACCAATTGCAATTGGCTGTCAATCATAATGTTTCAGCACATTTTTACAGCATCAAATAACTAATTAAAACCAAACTACAAATAATCTTTAAAAAACAAAACAGAAAAAACATCAAGAGAAATTAACACTTGAACATGCATCAGCGTGATAAGAACTACCATTGACAACACATTTTGTGGTTGCTGGCAAGCTACATAAAGTAGCCATTGTCATTTTGCAATTGTTATAGTCTTTCTTCTTAACAGGAAATGTCTCTGGACAGTTGGCGTGTCTCCCTTTGGCTGGAATACCAGCAGGCCTTCTTACTTGAGCCTTTAAATGGACGTATCCTACCAGTGTCCACGGTGCACCACTAGAAAACCAACATATCTTGAAAAATCAAGAAACTCAGGGCAAGTTTTCATCTACAAAAGTGTTAATGGTTGAATACATTTTCCTGCAAATAAATTTGGCCCTGTCGATTACTATCCATAGGTATTCGTAATGTATTAGACTAAGCATTACATATCTAATGTGTTTTAATCTAAGCTGAATGTTCCAGCTCAGTCCTAAATGTTTCATTTTTTATCACTTAGCAAAACTTTTTATGGGGGAGGACCAAAGGAGTACTAGCCATCATATTGCAGCAATGAAGCAGAAGTGCCAAAAGATGAGGCCCATTCGCTAATGCCTCCAGAACAACACACTACTGCTGAGGTTCCATTCTTGATGAGTATTGTATCCAATATAATTGAATTAATACATTGAAATGTATTTTAATTGAATAGAATAAATTATCATTATTCAGTATTTGCTGCTGAATGCTGAAAGCATTAATGGAGTTAATGGATTTAACCTGCATGTTTTGTTTAGCTATGTGAAGAGGCATCAGCACTTTACAAGCAGGTCATCAGAGGATTCAACAAGCTGTCAAGCCAGCTTTTGTAATGGCCCAAAAAGCGACCTGAAGAGCCTATGCCTGCAGTCTGTTTATGAGAGCCTGATACCGAGAGAGAACTGATGGTGAACAAAATGGTAAGCCACACCAGTAAGAACTAGGGATGCACCGATCTGACTTTTTCAGTCCCGATACCGATGCCTGGGCTTTGTGTATCTGTCGATACCCGATACCGATCCGATACCGTTGCTGAATTAATAACAAACTGTATACCTTCCACCTTATACCTTCCTTCCACTATGTGGAAGAGACTAAAGACACCGGAATTTCCTAACTAAGACAAAATAACATAGTTGTAATGTATTGAATTCTTATTTGTTATTTAAAAAACAATTGTGCATTCAAATTGAAAATATAATGTAATCAAACTTAAACTTAAACTTAAAATAAAAGTTTAAGTTTAAATAAATAACAATAATGGGCCTTCAATAATGGGCCATCTTTATATAGGTTTATAATGGCTTATTCTACTGTCAGTACACTGTGAGTACTGTGAGTACATAGAATATCACAAAAACATGTTAATGTCATCATGTTTACTAAAACCTTTGATTACTAAAGAGTTTGGCTCCACGACATTATACAATAACTTTATATGAAGGAGAATCCATGAAACAGTTACAGAATCAAAAATATTTTTATTGTGCAAACTGCAAAGTAGTAAAATAAACTCAAATCGAATGAATAGCCTACACATACAAACAACTTTCACATTGTTTCCCTTTCAACACTACCTTGGCCACAGGTAAGTTAAGTTGTTGTAGTGTGTGGTTGTAGTGGGCGACTGAACGTAGCTCCGCTGTCAGCCTCCTTTGCTGGTTGAATAATGTTAGTAAGTTGGCGGACATATTTCAGCGAGGCAAGGCATCTTAAATCCAGTGTCTTAATCATTGCTCCAAACCCGTCTTTCTCAACGGTCTGTAGCGGGACCGTAGGTGGATTGCGTTCATAATGTTGCTCCGCTGCATGCTTGAAGTGACATGTCTTTAACGTTGGCACAGTAACATTAGCACAGTAATGTTAGCACGGTAATGTTAGCACGGCCGAGTAACGTTAGAGAGACAGGCAACAACAGTGGCTAAATTATGTCAGATTTTTTAGAAACAAAAAACTTCGGAACAACAGACGGTTCCTCTCTTGAGCACACGTTGTTCTGGTGTATCTCCGGTCCGGACAAATTGTTATATGCTATGGTGTTGTATCCTTTTAAAGAGAGTTAGTTGTGGGTTATTAATTGTTGTGTTATAAAGTTACTACCATGAGTGAGAAGGGTACGCAGTTAACAGGGGTCACAGCGTTGCGACGGAGGAATAAAAAAAACAAAAAAAACTGGATCGGCCCGTGGATCTGTTAATTTTTCCGATCCCCGATCCAGCTATTTTGTCAATATCGGGGCCGATATCCAATCCTAATATCGGATTGGTGCACCCCTAGTAAGAACAAGAAACACAACATTGAAATTGAAATTTGCAAGTTCACGGCTTGCAAACATCTTTCAACTGGAGCAGGCCGCGGTTGGGGGACGGGGGGTTGTAGTTGTGCCAAGAGTCATTCATGAGCACACACCCACTAGCTGCAGCTACGCAGTAGCATGCAGCCAGACAAACACAGAAAGTCTTAAAGGTTGTGGAACCAAAGGTGGTTCTTCTATGGCATCACTCTGAAGAACCATTTTTGGTTCCAGTTAGCACCTTGATTTTTCTGTGGGTAACAGTTAATGTTGCTTTCTTTTGACAATGGGATGATGTTTTCCTAACCTTAAACAAGTTGTTTTAAGGCTCTGATACACCAACCCGATGGCCGACGGCGGAAAAGGCAGTCTGACTGATCAGTCTCCCTGAGTTGGTCAAAAAAAGTGCTTCGGAACACACTGAAGCGATGCCAACTTCTGCGCGTGCGCAAGATGTAATACGTCTCCATAACAGCAGGTGGCGCTAATGTGTATTGTCACCTAAAAAAGAAAACCGGCAGCTGATTGGACGAACGTGTCACGTGGGTCTGGCTTCTCCCGAATTTCAAAACCGACCATAGTGGCGGCTCGTTTGGAATACGATCTCGTATTTTATGAAAACAAAACATGTTTCTGAAAACATTTTAAGCAAGAAATAGGCCATGCAGTTGCTGAATCTGTCTTCATTTCAGAACGACAAAGATCAGTTTAAAAGATTTTTGTTAGGTTTTGAGAGGTGTTCGTCACGCTCATCCCGCTCGTCATTTCCGGTAATTCATCATTGAGGCCGACTGCCCTCTGGCCGATTCAACAAGTCAAATCAGCCCAAATGAACGCCAATGGCTCCACTCACTGACGACGGCACAGAACACACCAAACAGACGAGTCGAGTCACCGACCTTGCCAGACTGTTCGACGGGTTGGTGTGTGAGCGCCTTTAGCTGCCTAACCCAACTAGACCTTCAAGCTATAGTGCTTGGTTTCTGTCTCCCCCATAAGGAATTCTAAGTAACGACAACAAAACTGTCAGCGCATCCACATGATACAAGCCTTCCGTTCCACCCCCACTCCTCCTCCATGCAGTTGCTTGTAACCAAGAGTGGTAATTATCTTCACTTGATTTTCTGAGCGCTAAAGTCGCTGGATGACACCAGTTTTCTGAACATAGCCACACTGAGTATTACAGAGATAGTTTTCTGGAGCTGATAGTCTTAATTAGCTTTATTCATTTGGCAATGGTTTAAATGTAACGAATGTTCATTAATATAAAAAACTTACTCACTAAAGCTTTAACCACAGAGGTGGGAGAAAATATGAGTCTCTTTAGCAAATCATTTGGTCCTTTCTATTTTGTCAATTAGGTATGAGAAGTTGTTTGTCATTTCAACTTGTGCCTGTTAGTATCCAGTTACAATTTTTTTTTATTTTGAATGTATTCATGTTTTTGGCATTGTCACGCAGGACAACTGTGTCGCAATGGCCTGATCCAAATATGGAGTGGGTCCAACCATTATATAGTTGTAGTGTTTTACTCTTCTCCATCACACTGAGGGATATATTAATGATATATTATTAAAAAAAAAAAACATTATAGATTTCAGCTTCAACAGCATGCACAATAATCATTAAGTATTTTTATGTGCATCACTTAAAAAATTCACTTTTGCTTCAAAAGTTATTTAAGGGTTCCTTTGACTTTGGAAGACTACGGCTGGGTGGAACTGTAACATTGTTACAGCCTTGGCTAAAAACTCCCTCTCATCTGTCATTCTGATTTCCAAACTGCAGCCAGGCTTTTGAGAATCAACATTCTGAGAGGGGCCACATAATGGGACACATTCTTGCTTATTACTGGAAGCATTGGACCTCAAGCACAATTGGCATTACAGTAAACACACTGGCAATCAATGGAGATGTATTTTATGAATGGGAAGAGGAACAACAGGTCCACAGACGGATCATTCCTCTCGGCACAAATGCCATCTTCTCTTTAATGCTCCGGTATGGGAGGACATGTGCAGCATTTGCTAGCTGTTTGGGTGTGTGCCCGGGAAGGGCTCGCCACCAACAAGTGTGTGTTGGGGTGGCGTTGGGAGAAGGGTCAAGAGCCAGGGAATGGAAAGGGACTTCAAATTTAAATCAACAAGAGTGGGCCAATTAAAGCACTGAATGAGTCACTTTTCATGAGGGAAATACTGTGCTGGCTGGCAAAGAGGTAATCCTCATCCCCAAAAGACAGACAAAAACAGAAAGACATGAAAGAAAGACAGGAATAGATGGGAAGATAGGCACAAGCAAAGAGAGACAGATGAAAGAGATTGGAAGAGAAAACGAGCAGGTAGAGAGGAAAGAGAGATGGGAGAGGGAGACGGCAGAGGGCATAGTAAAATGCAATACAAATCTCCCAGAAGCAATTTAAATGTTTATCACCTTTAATTAAAATAGTTTTTTAATTAATTGGAGGAAGGTTTAGCTCTGGCTTGGCCACCATGAATGATTACACTTTTTTACAATTACAGTGGCCGCCCAGCTACAGGGTGTGTGTGTGCGTTTTCACTCGTTTGTGGGTTTATATTCAAGAATTTGTGTGTGAGCTATAACAAGCCCATTGCAATGGTAATGAGGGAGCCAGTCATTGATTACCTGAGGCTGTGAATGTCATCCACTCACCACTCACATTTGTCAAAGGCTAACAAGCAGGAAAGACTGCACACAATCATTTACATTCCAGATGCAGATTTTTAACATTTCACCATCCTCCTGCTGTACTTCATATTGTCTGTATCCTGCAGGTATTATATTTACATGTTGAGGACTGATGTTGCTACCTGCCCATTGCTGAGGTTTCCTGACATTGAGAAAAAGCCAAATCAATTTAAAATGCAATCTGAAATATCAGCAATGAGAGCCTCATGGAGGCTGTTGCTCCTGAACCAGGATTAAATCCCATTTGTAGAAACTGACAGCAAAGTGTGCCACTGGGAGCATGCTGGGCCCACAACCCAAAGCTTTTAGCATAAGAGTATTCCCATGGTTGGTGTTCTTGAGTCGGTCTAAAGAAAAGAGTGAGTTGAAGCCTTTCCCTTTAACATCAATGGAGTTTGAACCTTTCTAGTATTTAAAAGATAGGGTTAAACAGTACTCCGTTCTGTATTGACATTGCAAGAACGTAAGAAAGCAGAAACTGTTTACCATGGTCACCATAGATAGATAGATAGATAGATAGATAGATAGATAGATTTTTACTGATCCCAAAAAAATGGGAAATTCCAGTGTTACAGCAGCAAAATATCAGACACACAGCACACAGAATACACATGAAATAATAGGATACAATATACATGAAATAATAGGATAGAATATAAGAATAAATAATTTAAAATATATTGGGAATAAAAATGTACAACTGTTTAACTAGTATTGATAAAGCTGTAGATAAACCTATTGTGCAAGGTGCACTTAGTGCAGTTGTGATGTCTATGAGTCACTCAGTGATGAAGTGTTAAAAAGTTTAATTGCCTGTGGTAGGACGGATTTCTTGTAGCGGTCCGTGCGACATCGAAGCTGTCGGAGCCTCTTAGAGAAAGTGCTCCTCTGTTGGACCAGTGTGGGGTGAAGAGGGTTGTTGGGATTATCTATGATAGATAACAGTTTGTTCAGTGACCTCTTCTCCACCAGAGCTTCAAAAGTGTCCTGTTTGCAGCCAATAACGGAGCCAGCCTTCCTGATCAGTTTGTTCAGTCTGTTTGTGTCCAATGCAGCTGCCCCAGCAGATGGCGGAGGAGAACAGAGCGCTGGCCACTACAGACTGGTAGAACATCTCCAACATTCTGCTGCACACGTTGAAGGATCTCAGCTTCCTCAGGAAATAGAGTCTGCTCATCCCCTTCTTGTAAACAGCAGCACCCACGTATCTGTACTCCTCAACCATGTCCACATCTCCACCCAGGATGCAAAGGGGCCGCGGAGCCATTCCCTTCCTCCTGAAGTCAATCACCATCTCTCTGGTCTTATCCACGTTCAGCAGCAGGTGATTACCAGACCATTCCACAAAGTCGTCCACCAGCGCTCTGTACTCTCCCTCCTGTCCATCCCTTATACACCCAACAACTGCAGAGTCATCACTTCTGTAGGTGACATGACTCTGAGTTGTACTGGACGTCTGTGGTGTATAAGGTGAACAGAAAAGTAGACAACACAGTCCCCTGTGGGGCCCCCATACCACTCACCACCACATCAGACAGAACACGGTCCAGACGGACAAACTGTGGTCTGTCTGTCCAGACTCACCTCTTAAAGTGGCATATGTATGACAGGCCAATTCGTATGCCGTTTTTGCGTGTTATCAAGACGCATAATCGTTTTTTAGCGAGTTTATCAACACCGTTCGGCTGCCATTGACCTACATTATGTGTGAATTTTCGTCATAGCGAGTAGTATGAAAGGACATAAGTCCGCGGATGGGTAAAACACAGGACTTTCACCCAGGAGAGCCGGGATTGTGTCCCGCGTGTGGCGTTTTTTTTTTTAAGCCTTCCCCAATGTTTCTTTCCTAAACCCAACCGTTTATTGTTTTCCTAGCGTGTGATGTTGGTCACTGTCGTGTTTTTGTCATTTTTTTTGTTACTAAAGCCTTTCCCAATGTTCTTTTCTAAACTCTTTTTTTACACGCGTGTAACATTGTTCTCGTGGCGACGCCACATGGTGTGTATGTTTACATCCGCGGTATACAGCATAGACATATAGGTGGAAAGCCCAAAATGCGTACAGATAACACGCCATTTGGCTTTAGGAAAGTGGCGTGTATGTTTACGCAAAGTCATGATGCCATATTGGTCTGTCAGGTAGTCAGTGATCCAGAAGACTGTGGACGCACCGACAGCCATCATCTGCAGCTTCTCACCTAGTAGCAGTGGCTGGATGGTGTTGAATGCACTGGAGAAATCAAAAACACAGTGCCGCCACCGCCATCCAGGTGCAAATAGGCTCGCTGCAGAAGATAGATGACAGTGTCGTCCACTAGGGAGGGCAGTGGCACTGTACGCATCCTTGGCATTTGCATACAGGAGGTCCAGAGTTTTATTGTCTCTTGTGGGGAGGGATTTATCCATTGAAACATGATTAAGATCCCCAGTGATAACTGACTGCTGCGTCTGGAGTTGTGAGACAGTGGTGTGAATGACATCAGCAGCTGCCTCCGCACCAGCATTTGGTGAAATTTAAACAGTGATCACTATGATGGACATAAGCTCCCTCGGTAAATAGTAAGGACGAAACCCCACAGCCAGCAGTTCAATGTCCAGGCTACAAAGACGTTACTTCACATTCACATGTCTGGGATTGCACCACTTTTCACTCACATACAGTGAAGTATGTCCTCCATTCTTCTTACCGCTTTCTATAATGTCCCTGTCCGCCCAAACTGTCAAAAAGCCGGGTACCCATCAGCTGTATGAATTCCTCACACACGTTCAGGGAGAGGTAGGATGGGGTTCCTCTGCCAGCATTTCCATATTTTTCAATAGGAGCCTTTAAAAAAGGATCAAACCGGCCGATCAGCTCCATGCACCCCAAATAATTGCCTTTGTCGGTGTCTCCAAACATGTGGCTTTCACCCCTGAAAGCAAGTCCCCGTTCAGCCAAAAACTTCACAACAGTAACAACTCTCTGTAGAACCTGTGTCCAGTATTCACACTCCTCATTTAACCTCATTCAACGTTTTTTGAGTTCTGAGTCCACTGTCCCACTGTCAGCTGCTTGATTGATGTAAGCGATCATGGCTTTTCTGTGAATGTCATAACTTTCGTGTTCTGCTATATGATCATTAGCATGTTTCCAGTCAAAATAACCCCCACTCACAAATGCTGACTTTTCCTTGTTCTCGCCAAATATTTTGCATGCAAAACAAAACACACTACCTGCTGATGGTGAATAACAGAGCCATTCTCTGGGCACAAACTCTCCGTTACTGAGTTTGCATTTGAAATGCATTTTTGAGAAAAATCTTCTCTGCTGTTTTACAGTATATTGGTGTTCCGATGCCGACACGTCAGCATCTTTATTTTGACAGGACTCCGGTCCCATTTCCGCCCAATAAGCCTGCACTTTTGTGTCAATATTATTTCCCCAGCGGCCCAGGTCACTGTTCTATGGGTCATCTGATTCGTCTCCCCCTAACTGGTTTGCGGCCTGGTCCTCTCTCTGGGGCTCGTGTGCTCCCCCCTCCTCCTCCCCTCCATTGCTGCGGGCGGTCCCATGCTCCTCTCCAGCTACATCCACGTGCGCGGCCTGCGCCACGTGGGTCACTCCTAATTTGGATCAATCAGCAGCCATGTAACGTGCGATTAGAGTGATTGACACAAAACCTGACAAGTTACAAAACAATATGACCTTTTCAGCTCATCATGAACCTGAACATGGGAGGACCCTGAACTTGGGAGGCCCCTGGGCTTCAGCCCAGGTAAGCCCATGCATTAAAGCGGCCTTGACTGTGGTGCCCTGTTTTGGACGTTTTTGTTTTGTTTTGAGGGCCGTCTGGTAGCCGTCCCTTGAGGGAGGGGTACTGTCACGTCCAGTTCCACTCTTATTGTGTTTTCTGTTTGTTTCTTGGACTTCTTGTTTTATTTTGACATTTAGTGTTTTGTCTTCATTTCCTTCACTTGTCTTCCTGCCTTTGTTTGCTTCCCGCCATTTGTGATTACCTGTCCCCGCCCTAATGTGATTCACCTGTGTGTAGTTAATTTCCCATCCCCTGTGTGTGTGTGTGTGTGTGTGTGTGTGTGTGTGTGTATATGTATATATATATATTATATATATATATATATATATATATATATATATATATATGTATATATATATATATATACATATATATATGTGTATATATATATATATATATATATATATATATGTGTGTATATATATATATATATATATATATATATATATATATATATATATATATATGTATATATATATATATATATATATATATATATACACCCCCTTTTGTCACTTGTTCCCTGCCAGATTGTTGTTACTCCTCGTGTGTCTCACTCTCCAGCGTTTCCTAGTGTTTGTTTTCCAGTGTTTGTTTTCCAGTGTTTCCAGATCTTTTGTTTGTATTTTCGACCACATCTTCAGCCTATTGGATATGTACCGTTGCCTGGATTGTTTATTTATTAATAAACAAAATTACCTTCTACTCCGAGTTGAGTCGAGCATTTGAGTCCGACATTGTACCCGTGACAAAAACACATATCTGACATGTTCAATGCAGTTGTGGAATCCCACCATTTTACAGATATATATGGAGGATGCACAATCCTACTAGCAAGGATTACACCTACACTTCACCCACTCTCGCATTGATTATTTTTTGTGCTCCAGTGAACATAAGGCAATGGTCCACACGATAGCAATAGAACCAGCAATCCTGTCTGATCACAATGCGCTAATAACCACATTCCATTGTGATATGTTAGGAGAAAGATCTGGTAATCTAATAATTCCCTTTGCCAAAACACAGTTTATATCAATCAATACTGACTCAGTGTCGGACCCGTCGTACATCTAGCAAGCCATTAAAGGGTTTATAAGAGATTTCACATCTGCAAATTTGAAGAAAAAGAGAGGCAAGGATTGCGGAGTTGGAAGAACGTTGTAAATCTCTAAAGACGTGCTTTTCTAAATCTATACATACTCTTTTAGTCACAAATTGAGCAGAGCTAAATTATTTGCTAAAAAGGAGAGCTGAATTCATAATGCACAGAGTGAGGCAAAATTACTATTTTAATGGTTGTAAACCAAGCAAATTGCTAGCTCTGAAATTAAAACAAAGCGAGTCCAGAGCTGCTATCAACAGCATCTGCATGGAACGAGGTATCTCAACGAATCCTAGATAGAAGATATTACTACCACTTTCCAATCCTCTTATTCAAAGTTGTATGAATCCTCCTGCAATCCAGATCTGACACAGTGCCAAAAGTTCCTGAACAAGCTAAACCTGCCTCTTCTCGATCCAGAGGGGGCAGAAGAACTGGGTCAACTTATTACGTTAGAGGAACTCAAATCAGCGTTAAAAACAGCTAAGAAAGTGAAAACACCGGGGTTGGATGGAATTCCATCAGAACATTTACTACAGTACTTTGACACACTAGGACCTATCATTTTACAAACTTTAACCTCAGCCATAGAGAGGGGCACCTTTCATCAACAAACCAACACTGCAGTAATTTTGGTCATACACAAAAAGGGCAAAGATCCTACGAGTGCTCGAATTACAGGCCCATCAGCCTCATTGGGACTGATATTAAGCTTTATTCCAAAGTTTTCGCACTACGCCTAGAACGCTTCATTGAGAAGCTAGTCCACCCCGACCAATTAGGGATTATACCAAAGCGTCAAGCTGCAGACAATATACCCAGATTAATCCATGTAATAGAAGAAGCCAAAAACCTTCCAACAACGGCAGCAGTTTTATCACTGGATGCGGAAAAGGCTTTTGACTGCCTAGAATGGAACTACTTGGAGCAAGTAATGGAGAGGCTTGGTTTGGGAGCCAAATTCGTTGACATGGTACGTACTTTATATGTGAATCACACGGCCATAGTCTCAACCAATGGCCTGCATTCACAGCCATTCCACATCGCGCAGGGCTCGAGACAGGGATGCCCGCTATCTCCCATGCTATTTGCTATATCTCTTGAACCGTTAGCCCAGGCCATAAGGCAAAATAAAATATGTAATGTCCAGATTAAATCCAATAACAACTCAACATCGTTATTTGGAGATGATATTTTGCTGTACATATCTGACATTGAGGATTCTGTTCCAAAAATTCTTAAGATCTTTAACAAATTTGGCTCAATCTCCAGCTATAAAATCAATTGGAATAAATCTAATCTTATTCTGTTGAACAACAGACAGGTGACATCAGCTATTAGTGATACAATACCAACCCAAAGCAAAATTACATATTTGGGCATCACCATTCACGCATCGTTACAGCGAGTTGTCCAGGACAACTATGAAACTATACTAAGTAGCGTTCAAAGGGATCTGGCCAATTGGTGTGCACTGCCGGCATCGCTACGATCCAGGATTGATATTGTTAAAATGAACATAGTTCCTCGTGAATTTCTTAAGTACAATGATCCCTTTACCCCCACCAATAAATTTCTGGAAGAAACTTGATACCGTAATTCGGCAGTATATTTGGAATAATAAACAACCTAGGCTAAAATACTCTACACTGCAACATAACACAAACACGGGAGGCCTGGACCTCCCCAACCTTAAAGTGTACCACAGAGCTTTTCAGCTACAGGCCCTCAGACTGTGGATGGACCCCTCATCTACAGTTCCATGGAGAGAAATAGAGCCAAATCTCACTGGAAGTCTAAGACTGCAAGACCTTGCCTTTGCAGGTGTGTGTCCAAAAAGGTGTATGCTAGCCTACGGCCCTATTATCTCCAACACATTGACCAACTTTAAACAGGTGGAGGAGCAACTATGCTACACCAATAAGAGGCATCTGAACACCCCAATTTGGCACAACATACACTTAATGTCTGGTAACAAACCTTTTTTTGTAACCAGTGGAGTGACAGAGGTATTTATACGCTACACCAGCTATTCAATGGGTAAGGTATGTTAAGTTTTGAAGACCTGAAAGCTAGCTTTGAGGTCCCTAGGATATCCTTCTTCCTTTATCTTTGCTTAAGATTAGCCCTAAAATGTTATGGAGTACCATGCGGGAATAGTCTTGTCATTAAATCATTAAATGGCTTGTTGATTCTCCTGTGAGAGGATTAGTGTCCAGGATTTATGCTAAACTCCCAATAGTAAAGAAATGGGAGCGAGAGCCCGGAGGGGAACATAATTAATTGGGAGACAGTTTGGGACAACATTTCCCACTGTTCCAAGAACCCAAATCACCAGCAGATCCACTTCAACATACAGTATGCCATAGGACATATTGGACTCCTCAGAAGAGATACGTCTCAGCCATTCCTACTCCCTATTGAATGTTCTGTCAATCTGAACAAACTGGAAGTTTCCTGCCCATGGTCTGGGAGTGTGAACAGGTGCATGACTTTTGGAATCAAACAACATCAATAATATCTGATGTGATAGGATGTTGAATTCCTACTGACCCGATTGTTTTGTTACTGATGACTTATAATGATGACTATAAATTACACCTATTTGGGAGACAGAAGAAAATTTGGCTAGCCAGCTCAACCGCGACCAATAAAATGACAGCTCAGCGCTGGCTCCCCCCCAACTCACTTTGTATAAAACAGTGGTTGGCATACTTCCTGGACATAGTTATGCTCGAGCTCTCTACGACAAGGATTAATAAAGCCAAGTCATCAACTATAGACCTATGGAAAAACGCAGCAGCACAAGTATCAGTCCTAATGACCTCAGCATCACAAGAATTAGAGGAGCGACTAGGCAAGGTGTGATTTCTGTTTTTGTTTGTGTTTGTCTGTTTTTGTTTCCTTGAGACCGCAGAGGGTGGGGGGGGGAGAGGGTTGTTGTTCTTGTTTGATTGTGTTTGTCTGTTCTGTATGTTTAAAAATATAAAACATATAAAAAATGTATCTTGATTGCTTTACATGAAACATTAATGAGTAATTAAAAACGGTCATGATGAAAATAAAACAGGCTAAAATATATTAATATACAAATACAAGAATCAAAGTTACAGTGAGTAATCAATTAATAATTATTCAATTTAATAGGTTGTAGGGACGAGTTTGGGAGAAGAGATGGAGGGGTTTTATTTTTATTTAATTTCTGTCAGTGTAAAATATTCTAAATAAATAACAAAGTAAATAGGTTTGGAAATCATTTTTACAAATGAAATAATTTTTTTGTAATTACAGAGGGAAAGTACCGAAAAAAGTACTGTTGGGTACCGGGAACCGAATTTCAGGTACAGGTATCGGGACTAGTATTGCTTCAGATATGAAAGGTACCCAACCCTAGTTACAACGCATTTTAACTCGAAATTAAGTGTTTTTTTTTTATTTGCCAACACCGCGAAACATTTAGACACCAGAGAAAACAAATCTTTGCGTAAAAGAGTAAAGTTATTTCCTGTTGCTGGAATTCGATGGTTGAAATGACTGCAAAGACTGATTCTACATTTGCGAGATGGACATACTAGTTATTATGCTGCGTTGAAGCAAGGTGCTGTCCTGTCACTGTTCGCGTGGTCAGAGCCAGAACCAGAGATGGTACGGACAACATCTGTGTCCCAACACGTAACGGTACAACAGCGCGTCTGTGTCTGAGCAACTGACAGATGTAAACATGTCAGGAATTAACATTTTAGGCTTGCTACACGTAAATATTGGCATTACAATTTATCAGCTGTGGAAAGTTACTGGAGTATTTCTATTTTCTCCTATTTTACTTCTACTTCACTATAATTCAGAATTGTACATTTTAAGTCACTATGTGTTACATAACTTGATCCCGTGGTAAAATTCACAAGCTAACTGCCAAGTAATAGCCTATTCCTCTGTTATTTTGGTAAAAGTAACTCAAAAGTAACGCAAAAGTAGTGTAAAGCATTACAATTCAGAGACAGGAATATTGTAATATGACTAATTACTCTCAAATGACAGTAACTAGTAATATAATGTATTACACAATACAACTGATGTCATTAGTTTTGCAGGTATTTGGTCATGAACTAAAGTATTCTCTAAATGGAAATTTGGACCTGATACCTGTACAGTTGTAATTTGTAAGCAGGAATCAACTATATGCATTTTTCAACAGAACTGACAAAAAATACATGCTTGGCAGACAAGAAATAGTCCAATATTTGTCCAATACTTTGGTTTATGACCAAATACCTGCAAAACTAATGACTTTCCCATTAGCCTCAGCTGTACTTTGTGTTAAGTACTAATAAGCAATTGCTAGCATGCTAAGATGCTAAGCTAAGATGGTGGTTGCAATAAGTATTATACATCCTAAACATTAGCATGTTAGCATTGCCATTATGAGCATAATAGCATGATTGTGTTAGCATTTAACTAAAAAGCATCACTGTGTGCAAATACAGCCTAACAGAGCTGCATGGCTTTTCTAAGAACATGAATAAGTGCATTTCCATCCACCTGTTTCTTTGCACATTTTTACTTTGTGTATAAAAACCAAAAAATTAAAGGTTTATGCCTAGCTGAGGTGTTCTGTAAAGGTGAAGTTGATATATCAATAACAGCTTGAGAATTAGGACCACCAACTGTTTTTATGCACTCAACTCCAAATATTGACCTTACAGTAGTGGATGGAACGCTGCATTAAAATAAAATGTGAATGCACTTTCTTTTAATAATTTACTGGGAAGGTGGTTAAAATGTGTGCTACATTTGGATGGATATCTGGCTTATGATGTTTCAGAAGACCTACTATAAATATTGCACCTCATGTGTAGTCTGAATGTTGCTTCACTCCCACTGAATATTGCATCATTTCTTTTCTTTTTTTTGCAGCGGGGACCAGAAAAATACAATTTCAATCATCTGTGTACTGTACTGCACCGTACACCATCTCTTATATATATTTTACGGCATGCATTTTTGGGGTATTTTCACGTCTTTTTACAGATAGTTGAGAGCTTACAGGAAGTCAGCAATAAAGTTCCCTGACCGAACTTGAACCCAGGATTTAGGGGTTCACTGTACAGGGGTAGTACCCCAACAGAGTGTAATTGTGGATAGTCTAATAAGCACAACACACTAAAATACTGTCAGATGGATAGTTGTTCTTTTATATACATTATATGTCTGATAGAGTTACAGTTAGGGAGTGAGGAGGTGCAGCGTTCGCCTAGACTGACGGGGGTGGGTGTGTACCCACAGACACGGCACACCTCATCTTCTCAGCATAGTCGTCTGCTTCATCTACCAACCCTTGCAGGGCTGGCTCAGGTTTGGCTTGGACCAGCTCTTAGTTATACTCGGGGGACTTCCTTTGACACACTGAGCTCCTCTCTCTTTCCATCTGTTTCTTTTAATTCATGTCCCAATAATGCTTGTTACCAACTTAGCTACGGGGAGCTTATTCTCCATAGTTAGGGTTGGGTATCTTTCGCATCTGAACCAATACTAGTCCCGATACCGGTACCTGAAATTCGGTTCCCGGTACCCAACTTTTTTCGGTACTTTCCCTCTGTAATTACAAAAAAATTATTTCAGTTAATAATTCCAAACCTGTTTACTTAGAACATTATGTTATTTATTTAGAATATTTTACACTGACAGAAATTAAATAACAATAAAACCCCTCCCTCTCTCCTCCCAAATCCATCCCTACAACCTATTAAATTGAATAATTATGAATTTCTTACTCACTGTAACTTTTATTCTTGTATTTGTATATTATTATATTTTAGCCGGTTGTATTTTCATCATGACTGTTTTTAATTGCTCTTTAATGTTTCATGTAAAGCACTTTGAATTCCCTTGTTGCTGAAAGGTGCTGTAGAAATATCTTGTCCTATCAGTCATTCCCCACGGCATAGAAACCACCATTGTGCCTGCTCGTCTCAGAGGAAGTGTAACGTCAACAGCACCACAACTGTTTTCGGCTCGCCATTAATATCATATCACTGAAAGGTGTCTGCATGAAGTTTTGAAAAACTGTAACCACACTTGAAATTGCCGTGACTCACTGTGACTTCAACAAAACTGCAGAGCCGACGTAGTTTGCTCCGTCCGCACCTCTGCGTGTGTGTGTGTGACTCGGACCTCTGCTCTCTGTCAATATGCAGAAAGGACAGATAAGCGTGCGCTTATCGAAATTTGGCACTGTTTGATCTTACATGAACCTATACTTTGTAGTACTGATGTGATTCCATCGGTACCGGTAAAAGTACAGGGTTCGGTATCCAACCCTATCCATAGTCCTTATGTTTTCTCGCCTCGCAGTTTTCCTTGGATTGGAGTGGCACTTAAATCATGGTTGCAGATGTCACCCTGGTCCTGCTCTACGCCCTACTACAATCATGCAATGTCCTGCTATGCCCTGCTATGCCCTGAACTGCTACAACTATTATTTCTATTTTTTTCTATTTTTAATGTTACTATAATTGCCACTGTTCATCATACCAACTGCTATAATTATTATGAATCATATTTCTCTATATCTGTATCAGTGTCTCTGTGTCCCAACTGGCAGCAGCAGACGCCCGCCCACCAAGAGTCAGGGTCTGTCTGAGGTTTCTGCCTAAAAGGAAGTTTTTCCTCACCACTCGAGGTTTCTGCTTAAAAGGAAGATATTTCTCACTGCTTGCACTAAATGCTTGCTTTTGGGGGAATTGTTGGAATCCTTTGTATTGAGTGTGGTCTAGATCTTTACTCTGTAAAGTCTATTGAGATAACTTTTGTTATGATTGTTTTGGAGATGGGACAAACAATGCCCACGATAGCTACATCATTAATTGTGTGTGTGTGTGTGTGTGTGTGTGTGTGTGTGTGTGTGTGTGTGTGTGTGTGTGCGCCTGCCTGCCTGCCTGCGTGTGCCTTAGTCTACATTATAAATACAATGCAAGGTGGCAGGCTGTTGTGATGATGATTGTGTGTGTGCGTGTGAGTGCAATGTTGTAGTACACATTTTTCCGTTGTGATGTTTGTAGTGAGAGGACTCTGCCTGCATTAATTTTGCTCCATCCATGTTTTCTCTTCCCCTTTTTAGATGCTCCTGAAACCTGTCAGCCTGTCTGTGAGGCCGAGTCTGCTACACCAAAATTTCGAGATGCCCAGACCCAATGGGAGGATCCGTCACATATTGATCACATTTACTGTTCAACAACACAGTCTGTTAAAGTAGACAAGGCCACACAGTGCGAGGCAGAAATGGGTCCTACTGTGACCAGCACCACGGTCATTGATGATGCTAGGTCCCGGCTGTATACAGGAGTGCTTATGGTTCAATTCTTCACCCTGGTGACGGTGTTGTTGCCTTTCAGTAAGCCATCAATTACCCTTCCTGTTGTTGACCAAATACTTATGACCTTGATGAAACTAAAACTAAACCTAATATTAGGAGATATTGCTCACCGCTTCAATGTGTCTACATCCATGGCAAGCATTGTGATTAGTCACTGGATTGACGTGATGGGTGAACAGTTCAAAGTCCTGATCCCCTGGCTTCCTAGAGAGACCATTCGTGCCACCATGCCCTTGTCATTTCAGAGGAACTACCCTCGAACCACCTGCATCATTGACTGTGCCGAAAGTGCCATGCAGAGAGCCACAAACCACGACTCAAGGAGTGACACTTTCAGCCAGTGTAAATCACCAATACTGTGAAATATCTCATCGCTGTGGCCCCTAATGGGCTAATCATGTTTATATCTGATGCCTATGCTGGCAGAAGCAGCGATAAGTTTATCACCATGGACAGCGGGTTCCTAGACTATCTGAGGGCCGGTGATGAGGTCATGGCGGACCGTGGGTTCACCATTCGAGACTTGCTTGATGAGAGAAGGGTCAGTTTGAACATCCCTGCTTTCACCTACAGGCGCAATCAGTTGACCAATGAGGAGACGACACGCACTAGGCGAGTAGCCAATGTCCGCATACATGTGGAAAGAGCAATCCAGAGACTGAAGGTGTTTAAGATTTTATTCCAGACTGTTCCCATCAGCATGGTACCGAAACTGGACAACATCTTAACCATCTGTGCTGGCCTAGTTAACCTGAAGAGTCCACTGATCAGTGAGGTAGAATCTTGCCCTGTGTCCCTGTCTACCAACACCCAGCCATTTTGTTCATTAAATATAGATAAACACAACAAATACTGCGTGCATTGTATTTTTTAATATTATATATGAATATTTTCATAGTGATGTAATTGTGTGGGCTGCTTTTGTATTTTACTTTTTAATACCTGTTAAGATTAAACACGCAATCTTTCTTGTTGAAGCCATTTGTTTAGTTTCCTCAAAACAATTAATTAATCCACTGTTATTTATGTACAGTATGAGCTTACTATGAATTATGAACTGTGTTAAAATAAATTGTAGCACTCTAAGGATTGAAATTACATCAAACTTTATTTTCACTCAAACAGTAGGCACACTGATATATTGCACAGCATAAAGAGATCATGTAAACAATGGACATCTGTTGGCTCCTGTGGGCATGACCTAAATAAGGCAGTTTATTTTGGTTTTAAAATGCTGACATATTTACTGCAGAACTGTAACCTTCCCTCAACAAAATTATCAACAATTTTTGGGAGCATGTGGGCAAAGTAGAATGTGCGCAGCCTTATGATATGCCCCTGGACAAAGCCTTGGTCGTAGGGTACTTCGATTTCTAGGTGCTCAGTTTTGTTCCAGATCACCAACTTGGAGTGCTGAAGCCCTGTGCAGTGCATCACAATTTGTACCTGCATGTAGTAGCCTTTTGGACCATTGCAGGCAATATGGTAATCTACCCTATCTCCGTTTGCCACAGTTGTGATTTCGCAGTTCTTTGTTGCCAAAAATTCTGCAAGTGACTTGTTTCCCATTACAGGTGATTTGATCTCCAACAGAATGTCGTTGTTTATCACTCCATCGGGAGATGCTGCAAGCCACGGTTCCTTTTCGCACACCACTAAGCCTTTGGTTTCAATGCTGTTGCCCAGAGTTTCCAAATAGTCCCTTGTAAGTTCCTCCCCCTCCGCTCCTTGACGGGTTGCGGCATTGCCACGGAAGGATGGGTGTAAGTGTTCTGACAAAAACTTGTCAGGCGCCGTGGTTGAGCGAATGGGCACCTTTCTAGCTGTGCTCGCTGTGATGCGCACTCTCCGCGCATCATGCCAGACCTGTTCTTTGCTCTGTGCTTTTGTAGCCTTCTCAATCTCCTCAAGCTGGGCTATGGACATGTTAATGTATTCATCATAGAAGGTTCTGCATTTTAAACAAGCCAGTGGTGTGTGGTGCTCATCATGGTTTAGGAGATGGAGGTGTGGACATGGTGTTGGCTCGGTGATGGAGGAGGTATTAGCATTAAAGCAGAGCTGCAGGAGGCTTTTCCCAGGGCAATTGAAAAGTGCTGCCATTGGTGAGGCAAGTGCGTTCTTCCTCCACTCTTCATGAGTCCTAAAGAGTGTCACCTCCTGTGCCGGTTCTGGAGTGGTAGAAGATGGCGGTGAAGTTGGTGGCGGCTGGTAGAGATCCTTCCTGTTGTGTCGTTTGAAGTGGACATACTTCATTTTCCTTTGACCAGCATTTCTTTTAGACCCAGCATTCCACTGGTTTTGTCCGTCTGTGCAGGCACGCCCGGTTTTCCCCTGTCTCACAGCATTTTCTACCTAGTGCATAGATATTATAATGGGTTCACTGCACACATGTCATATGATGTAATACATTGCACACATAGCCTACAATGAATATACAGAACATTGGGCTTGCAGAAATGCACTTTATGAAGAAAATGCATTATTATCATAATTCAATTCAATTATGAGCGCGCTTATGTAAACGGCATCTAAAAGCTGTCTCAAGTAGAGAACCAGAACCAGCAAAAGTAATGATTATGAATATGTAAAATATTGCAATAAGACATTTTAATTGTTTATTCATAAACAAGTGTTCGGTTCATGCATAAGGTCCAGTTCAGGCCTGAGTCATTATCTATTGTCTGTCTGCTATATTTATTTTTTATTTATTAAATCCAGGAATTTGGTTAATGAAAAATGTATTAAAATTAAGATACAATTAATACAAAACGAAATTTGCTTTAAAGGCTTTTTTCTTTCTGTTTTGAGGTGTCTGTGAAAGTTTGAAAGTCTTTAGTGCCGCTTTCAGAGCGCTCACGTCCGTAATGGAGAACCGTCACGTAGGCCTAACACTGTTTTTTCCTCATAAATGCAAACACGAAAATTAAAACACAAAAGAGTTTTTTTTTAAATAACAAATTGATGGATTTATAGCATTTTGAAAAGAAGACATAGGCCTAGGCTACAGTGGTCAAATAATTACCTTCCACAGGATCGCAGCTGAGTGGGATCAAGATCTCCCTGGTCCAGCAACACGTACATCCCGCAGTTTTGACTTCTCCAGCTTCAGTTACCAGCACCCAAGCATTATGCCATGCATTGTTCAAACACTGGCTAGGCTCTACATTTGCTTTCAGATAAACAAAACGATCATGTTTGTATGACATGACACAACCGACTTTGTTGCTGTGCAGATATTGATATGCCTCGGAGGCTTTCAGATTGTCCATTGCTTTTCCATCTATTGCCATGGATTGCACGAAGTAGGAGCAAATCTTGCTGTACGTTATGTTGGGCCACGTCGTCATGTTATCCTCCCAGTTCTGCACTGAATTTGTGTGGAGGAGAGTAGCGCCATCTCCAGTCAAAGTAGTAGAACCGTGTTCCCAAGCTAGCGTCGACATCGCTGTGTTTACACCGGCAGACGTTGTGCAAACAACTTCCGGTGGAAATGAAATGCATTTGTGTAGAGTTATGGCGCCACCCGGGATACAGCGCGTAAACTTGTGTATATAAACTTATTTAATAATTCCAGAGAGAAAAATGGGGGAATGTAACAGAGGGCCCAGAGGGTTAGGCAAAGCATAATTCATTCAATTTATTTCACAAACTGTTAACTGTTTCATTTACATAATGTCTGCACTCTTCCTCTCTCGTGCTATTATACTTTTTTTTTTATTCTCTCCAGCGCTTTCCTTCACTGTACTACTCTGTCTGTCTGTCTGACTCTATGGCTCTCACTTTCTCCTCAGAAATCAATTTCACAAGATATATTTTTTCTGCTAAAAAAGAACAGGTCTTACAGAAACAAGCAGAGTGCTGTTGTCACAGTTTTAACCTCCGGCCCTTTGTGACCCACTTTCAGCTGAGAACAAAACTCTAATAGGAGGATGTCTCTCGCTGTCTTCATGATCATGCTCACTCTTTTTTGTGTTGTCTGGCTCTTTGTCTCATTTCCTGTCTGTCCCTCTTGCTCTGGTTGTTGGTGCCTTAGTCCATTTAGCTATGTTCAGACAGCTCATATCTCTTTGTGTGCTAACTTGTATTGTTTCCAACACAAGTTGGATGCTTTTTCACTGGTTCAGAGTACTGGCAAATCAGGTGTCTGTTCAAAAGGTACAGAAAGCAATTTTTGTCAAATTCAGCGAAAATTGCACGGTCACATAGCTCTCTATTTTTGTGAGCGCTGAAAAAATCCGGTGTTCCTACACAGCCCTGTCTGTGTAAATGCAAAACAAACAGAAAGGTGGCCAGAGCCAAAAAACATATTTGTTTGGCTGCTGAATTCAAATATCAACAATCTTCATGCAGCATCGCTTACTGCACCTTTGACCAAGTACTGTTACTTGTTACTCAGTTCTGTCACTTTCTAATGAGACACTCAGTAGCATGTCAAAACCCTATATAAAACACCTGCATCCATTATTTTCAATGTAAGCCAACACAACTGTGTGGTCTTTAATTAGGACAATGGGTTATCCTGAACTGACAGCACACATTAACCTGCAATGACATACGTCGACACATCAGGATAAACCAGTGTCCTGTTTCCCAGCATTGACTCAGCAATTTTATGACATTCACATCCTTTTGCTGCTCAACAAGCAAACATGCAGCTGTGTAATGTATCACTATATGTGAAGGGCTTCAGGATAAAAGGTTAGATTTCTGCTCACGTCTCCCAACATCTCAATATTTCCTAACAGAATGAGACCCGCCCCAATTCAGAAGTTCCTGAGAAATATGGCAAAAAAAAAACTTGCAGCCATCTTTTCCCTCACGTTTGGAGGACACAGCTGAAATATCCAGTGTTCCTAAGCATCCAACAATCTGTAGCCTGGCGCTCAGTTGTTAAATGGTGCATTCAGGTGGTCCTCATTACCTTGCAATATAGGAAATATCACCTGACCACATCATATTTACAAAGTGTTTTTGTTATCATAGTCATCAGTAATTGTCTTGAAAACCTGCCCTCTGTGTGCCATTACCTTAACAACCCGTGTCATAGCCACTACAAACACATTTGTCCAAACACAAATACCTGAAGTCAGCCTGAAACATCACATTTGTAAAACAAATGGGATTTGCTTGCTGTCTCTCCTTTTCTTTTCCTCTTCCCTGTCTTCCTGTGTCTCATTCTCCAGCTGCGCAGCCTCCTGCAGGTCACAGGATTTTAAAGTTGCCCTGTCTTACCCTACTGCGGCACATGCAGCCAGCTGGCTAAAATAAGACATCTCAGCTTCAGCTGTTGTCTTAGATTATTAAAGAGAACTTATGGCCCGGTTCTGTCCATTTGGCTCCTTAAGAGAATTAATTACCGGGTATTATTCCTCACCCGAGCTGACACCTCAGCTCACCCTAAGCAGAACCCTTTCCCAAAGAAATGAATCTTGGGAACAGCTTTAATGGAGCCAGGAACTTAGACTCCTTAATGAGGACAAGTTTGTGCTGACTGGACCATACCCTTTTAAATAAAGTACTTGTGAGACACAATTTAAACTGCCAAATTTAGAGTCCTAATCAAGTTCATTAGATCACTTTTAGAGTACAGTTGGTTACTGGTAACTCGGTTAGCACCAGTGTTGTGTTATTATTAGGGCCCGAGCGCCGACAGCTGCGAAGGCCCTATTGAAACTGAAGGAATTATTATTATTATTATTGATAGTCTAAACCCAACAGGAAGTCCGCCATTTTGATTTCAAAGTTCGAAATTAGTGCGATTTTGGCCATTTCCACGTCGTACTTTAACGAACTCCTCCTAGAGATTCCATCCGATCAACTTCAAATTCGGTCGGCCATCTTAAAACGTTAAAGATGAAAAGCTGTTAAAAGAAAAACTTTTCATCATAGGGCGTGGCCGTGGCAGGGCGGCCATTTTGTGCATTTTGCCGCCGAAACAGGAAGTGGGTGTAACTCGAGTGTACATTGTCCAACTGGCTTGAAACTTTTCAGGATTCATGAGTCCAACCCTGAGGACAAATAAAGGCCGATATTTACTTAAAGTCATAGCGCCCCCTAGTGGCAACAGGAAGTAGGCCTAAAAGTCAAGGTGCTATACTTTAACGAACTGGTTTTATCATCTCAACACCTTAATGATGAAAAGTTATTAAAAGAAAAACTTTTTGTCAGACAGTGTGGGCGTGGCGTGGCGGCCATTTTGAGTGTTTAGCGATGAACAAAGAAGTTGTTGTAACTTGAGTGTACGTTGATGTATCGAAATTTCTCACAATTGACAAGGGGACAGGCCAGAGGACACCTACAGGCAAAATTGACTTTTGGTCATAGCGCCCCCCGCTGGCAACAGGAAATGCGCCTTATATGACAAATATTATCTGATTTACATGAAACTTATAATGTGTGGTCTACATGTGATACTGAGTCGCCCCCTATACTTTAACCATGCCCACTTACTCAGACCACGCCCCCTTTCATAACATTTTAACTGTTTAATGTATACCCTTGTGTGAGGTATCATTGAACTCAGCAAAGACTTAATTCTTCATTGGTGATGGTTTGGCCCGCCCCCTGAGATGTAGCCACGCCCCCTTTTATAACTAATGACCTGATTGATGTAAACCCTTGTGTGAGGTATCATTGAACTCAGCAGAGACTTCCTTTTTTATTGGTGATGGTTTGGCCCGCCCCCTATGCTTTGGCCACGCCCCTTTCACAGCTAATGAACCGCATGACATAGAATCTTGTGTGAGGTATCGTTGTACTCGGCTGGGAGTTCCCTTTTCATTGCCAATTTGCGGCGTCTGAGTGCTTCGCAAATGCATGGTCGCAAGGAGCGGCGTCCGCCGGTAACCTCGACGCACGCAGAGGCGCGAGGGCCCGTCCATCGCTGCTCGCTTTAATTATTATTTATTATTATTTTTTGGCATTTTATGCCTTTATTTGATAGGACAGCTTAGACATGAAAGGGGAGAGAGAAGGGGAATGACATGCAGCAAAGGGCCACAGGTTGGAATTGAACCTGCAGCCGCTGTGGCGAAGATTGAGCCTCTGGACATGGGGTGCACACTCTACCAGCTGAGCTACCAAGGCGCCCCGTTGTGTTATTATTATGTGCTTTAAGGTACAGAAATATGACATTGTTTTCTTAGATTTTTGGGGGGGCATTTTAGGCCTTTATTTGTGACAGGACAGCTTACATATGAAAGGGGAGAGAGAGTGGGAACGACATGCAACAAAGGGCCACTGGTTGGAATCGAACCTTCGGCCACTGCGTCGAGGACTGAGCCTTTGTATATGGGAGCACGCTCTACTAGGTGAGCTACCCAGGCGTCCAGAAATATGACATTGTTAAGTGCTTACTTGGCAATAAACCCTTTTCTCATTCTGATTCTGAAGACCTCAACGTGTTAGATGTATCATCATATCATTGTTTACTTTAAATTCTTTTACAGCAATGCACTGAGTTCACATTCAGGAAGGATATACAAAACAACAACAGCGATTAAAAACAATAAAATATAGAAATGTGAAATAAATACAAATAACAACCATATATGTGGATTAATTCTTACATTCTTTGTGAGCTCAAAGACTTGTTTTAAATGAAAGCTTCTCATCTAGCTTGTATGTTAAATTTGTGCCCCAATCAGGGAAACATTGCTGTAGGCATAACACTTTCTTGACTTTGTCAATAGCAGTAGTCTTATTTATTGAGATTTATTTAGAACAAATCTAAGATTTGTCAAGGATTTCTGCACACAGTCAATTGCATATATAGATTTGACACAGCTTGCGCCACAGATGACGCATATACATAAAGAATCATATCATCAGCATAAAAATGTGCTTTGCAGTTCTCTTCTGAGGCACATATATCATTTTAATACAAAGTAAACAACAATAAGCCTACAATTAAACGTTTTGACACATTTAAAAGCAAGTTCTAAGAGATATGGATCTATCTGGTCCACAACCAAATAGCTTTTCATGCACACACACAAAACATGGAAAACTTCAAAATAGTTAATTGGCCTAAATGAGCTTGATGAACTTTACATGGGAACAATTAGCCCCTCTTCCTCTGAAGTAGTCATAGAGACATTATCTTGAGCCTTTAATGTCTCAACCACGGCATTAAGTTGATCAAACAAATATGAGAATTGATAAAAGGATCATTAAAAACATTATAGATCTCCTCTTTATCATTCACAACTTTAGAGGATGAAGTAATCCCTTTAAGAGATTAGAGACTTTTCAGAATTTTGCTAAGTTGTTACCACAATTAGAATTTTTTTTCAAATAGTAGGTGGAATTAGCCCTTTTCACAATGTAAGTACATGTACTGTATGTCTAACGGCCAAATTCCACCAGTTGCGACAGCAATTGTGGCCATTCAAGACAGTGCTTGTTATTCCATCAGCCGTAACGCAGCGTGTCCCAGAAGCATGCATGAGGCAGCTCTCTGCTCCGCTCTGCTAAAAATACGTAACAGGTCTATTTTTCACACAAGCACGAAACAAAACTGCGGTGCAGCAGGAACGCGTCACTTCTGGAATTTAAGATTAAAAAAAAGGAAGACATCTCAAAGTTTTCCACTTTTCTTAACTGGGGCATGTTTATTTGTTAGAGATGTAAATGGACTGTATTTATATAGCGCGTTTCTAGTCTTCATGACTACTCAAAGCACTTTAACATAGTACAGGAACCATTCACACACTGTGGCTGAGGCTGCTGTACAAGGTGCCACCTGCTCATCAGATAAACACTCACACACATTTACACTCGGGGTTCAGTGTCTTGGCACTCCAGGGATCGAACCACCAACCCTCTGATTGGCAAGAGACCGCTCTACCACTGAGCCACAGCCACCCCAAGTAATCTGAGTTAAAAACTGACAGAAAGCATTGCAGTGCCAGTATAGCATCATATAGAATGAGATTTAGAGAAGAAAGATTACTGACATATAGGTTTTTCAAAAGGTAAAAGGTTTTTGAATGACCATTTGAGACATCCACTTTAAGTTGAAATATCCTAAGATGACAGCTTCAGTCTTGTCTTTTATTTATATTGTATTTTACAGTATGTCTATGTATTTTTATATGTTAAACATATTTTGTTAGAACAAAATCGTTCTAATAATATTTGAGAAAATGAGAATGAACCAGAGAATAATATTGTTTTAAGTATTTACACTTAGCCAGAGATTATTTTGATTTTGTTAGGACCGGGATAATGTTGTACAACAGAAAGATGTGAGATATGTAATAGAAGTATAACATGTATATGGTGAAACAGAACAGAGACTATGAGCCTGTTTGTAAATGCAGGTCAGAGGCCTGTACTACCAAGCAGGATTTGGTGTTAACGAGGTAAATTCAGGTTCAACCCAGGGTTTTCTGTACCACAACGGTGGATTAGTTGTTACCGGGTTCAATCGCCATGGTAACTCATGCTGAACACCTAACCGATTGATCGATAGATAACGGCGTCACCGTTCTTAGAAGACCAGGCGGAGCTCGGTGCGTGGAGAGAGAGTGGGAGAGAGGGGTGCGCTTATAAAAGTCAAAACATTTAGAGACCGACAACCCCGTTAACATTCACTGATGGGTATCTTTATGAAAGATATAGATTTTAAGCGGAGGGAATTACATATAGAGGAGAGGTACATGGAGAGGTTTGTGTGTCTCTGTGAACCTGAGGGCTGTGTTGTCTGGAGCTTTGTGCTCCTGGTAGGGTCTCCCAAGGCAAAGTGGTCTCAGGTGAGGGGCCAGACAAAGAATGGTTCAAAAACCCCAATGAAAAAGCTAAGCAGAGATGGAGTGACCCTGCCCGGAGGAAGCCCGGGGCCCCCGTCTGGAGCCAGGCCCAGACGGTGGGCTCGTCGGCGAGCGCCTGGTGGCCGGGTTTGCCACGGAGCCCGGCCGGGCACAGCCCGAACAAGCTACGTGGCAACTCCCTCTCCATCCCATGGGCCCACCACCTGTTGGGGTCGGGTGCGATGCCACATGGGTGGCAGTGAAGGTCACCCGGGCAGCAGACGCTGGCTCTGGGGACGTGGAACGTCACCTCTCTGTGGGGGAAGGAGCCGGAACTGGTGCGGGAGGTGGAGCGCTACCGGTTAGATCTGGTGGGGCTTACCTCTACGCACAGTCTTGGTTCTGGAACCATACTCCTGGATAGGGGTTGGACTCTTTTCTTCTCCGGAGTTGCCCAGGGTGTGAGGCGCCGGGCGGGTGTGGGGATACTCACAAGCCCCCGGCTGAGCGCCGCTGTGTTGGAGTTCACCCCGGTGGACGAGAGGGTCGCCTCCCCACGCCTGCGGGTGTGGGGGGAAAACTCTGACTGTTGTTTGTGCATATGCACCAAACAGGAGTTCGGAGTATTCGGCCTTCTTGGAGACCTTGACTGGAGTCCTGCATGGGGCTCCAGTGGGGACTCCATTGTTCTGCTGGGGGACTTCAACGCACACGTGGGCAATGATGGAGACACCTGAGAGGCGTGATTGGGAGGAACGGCCTCCCTGATCTAAACCAGAGTGGTTGTTTGTTGTTGGACTTCTGTGCTAGTCATGGATTGTCTATAACGAACACCATGTTCGAACATAGGGATGCTCATAAGTGTACCTGGTACCAGAGCACCCTAGGCCGAAGGTCAATGATCGATTTCATAATCGTTTCATCTGATCTGAGGCCGTATGTTTTGGACACTCGGGTGAAGAGAGGGGCAGAGCTGTCAACCGATCACCATCTGGTGGTGAGTTGGGTCAGAGGGTGGGGGAAGACTCTGGACAGACCTGGTAAGCCCAAACGTGTAGTGCGGGTAAATTGGGAACGTCTGGAGGAGGCCCCTGTCCAACAGACTTTCAACTCACACCTCCGGCGGAGCTTTTCGTGCATCCCTGTGGAGGCTGGGGGCATTGAACCCGAGTGGACAATGTTCAAAGTTTCCATTGCTGAAGCTGCGGCGAGGAGCTGTGGTCTTAGGGTCTTAGGTGCCTCAAGGGGCGGTAACCCATGAACACCGTGGTGGACAACGGTGGTCAGGGAAGCCGTCCGACTGAAGAAGGAGTCTTTCCGGGATATGTTACCCCGGAGGACTCCGGAGGCAGTTGCAGGGTACCGAAGGGGGTTCAAGGGCTGCAGCCTCTGCCGTGAAAGAGGCAAAGCAGCGGGTGTGGGAGAAGTTTGGAGAAGACATGGAGAAGGACTTTCGGTCGGCACCAAAGTGCTTCTGGAAAACTGTTCGCCACCTCAGGAGGGGGGCGGGGAACCATCCAAGCTGTGTACAGTAAGGATGGGACACTGTTGACCTCAACTGAGGAGGTAATAGGGGCGGTGGAAGGAGCACTTTGAGGAACTCCTGAATCCGACTAATACGCCCTCTATGTTAGAGGCAGAGCTGGAGGATAATGGGGGATTGTTGTCGATTTCCCAGGCGGAAGTCACTGATGTAGTCAAACAACTACACAGTGGCAAAGCCCCGGGATTGATGAGATCCGTCCAGAAATGCTCAAGGCTCTGGGTGTGGAGGGGCTGTCCTGGTTGACACGCCTTTTCAACATTGCGTGGAAGTCTGGGGACGGTGCCAAAGGAGTGGCAGACTGGGGTGGTGGTTCCCCTTTAAAAAAGGGGGACCAGAGGGTGTGTGTCAATTATAGGGGTATCACACTTCTCAGCCTCCCTGGTAAAGTCTACTCCAAGGTGCTGGAAAGGAGGGTTCGCCAATAGTCGAACCTCGGGTTGAGGAGGAACAATGCGGATTCCGTCCTGGTCGTGGAACAACGGACCAGCTCTTAACTCTCGCAAGGATCCTGGAGGGAGCCTGGGAGTATGCCCAACCGGTCTCCATGTGTTTTGTGGATTTGGAGAAGGGCGATGACCGGGTCCCCGGGAGATACTGTGGGAGGTGCTGCGGGAGTATGGGGTGAGGGGTCTCTTCTCAGGGCCATCCAATCTCTGTACAACCAAAGCGAGAGCTGTGTCCGGGTTCTCGGTAGTAAGTCGGACTCGTTTCAGGTGAGGGTTGGCCTCCGCCAGGGCTGCGCTTTGTCACCAATCCTGTTTGTAGTATTTATGGACAGGATATCGAGGCGTAGTCGGGGTGGGGAGGGGTTGCAGTTTGGTGGGCTGGGGATCTCATCGCTGCTCTTTGCAGATGATGTGGTCCTGATGGCATCATCGGCCTGCGACCTTCAGCACTCACTGGATCGGTTCGCAACCGAGTGTGAAGCGGTTGGGATGAGGATCAGCACCTCTAAATCTGAGGCCATGGTTCTCAGCAGGAAACCGATGGAATGCCTTCTCCAGGTAGGGAATGAGTCCTTACCCCAAGTGAAGGAGTTCAAGTACCTTGGGGTTGTGTTCGCGAGTGAGGGGACAATGGAGCGGGAGATTGGTCGGAGAATCGGGCAGCAGCGGGTGCGGTATTGCATTCAATCTATCGCACCGTTAGACGAAAAGAGAGCTTAGCCAGAAGGCAAAGCTCTCGATCTACCGGTCAGTTTTCGTTCCTACCCTCACCTATGGTCATGAAGGCTGGGTCATGACCGAAAGAACGAGATCCAGGGTACAAGCGGCTGAAATGGGTTTCCTCAGGAGGGTGGCTGGCGTCTCCCTTAGAGATAGGGTGAGAAGCTCAGTCATCCGTGAGGAGCTCGGAGTAGAGCCGCTGCTCCTTTGCGTCGAAAGGAGCCAGTTGAGGTGGTTTGGGCATCTGGTAAGGATGCCCCCTGGGCGCCTCCCTAGGGAGGTGTTCCAGGCACGTCCAGCTGGGAGGAGGCCTCGGGGAAGACCCAGGACTAGGTGGAGGGATTATATCTCCAACCTGGCCTGGGAACGCCTCGGGATCCCCCAGTCGGAGCTGGTTAATGTTGCTCGGGAAAGGGAAGTTTGGGGTCCCCTGCTGGAGCTGCTCCCCCCGCGACCCGACACCGGATAAGCGGACGAAGATGGATGGATGGATGGATGGATGGATGGAATTACATATAGGCTATTTGTCGGCTTCTTCAGCCGTGTGTTGCCAATACACACATCGGTTAGAATTATGTTTTGATATTTTTATTTTCTCTCACAGCTTACCACTGCTGGGGTTGCAACTGAAATAAAAGGCTAAAGCAATCACAGTTCATGGAAAGCAAAAGAGTAATAATGATCAGATTTTGTGCCTGACTGATGGGGAAGTGACCAGTGTAGTCTAATGTAAGCTATTGTAGGATTCTCGTAGGGTACAGATTTGATCATTGGTAAATTATCAAATATGTTTTATCAATATTAATAAAGTTATGAATATGGTTATTAATAACTTTATCAAATCGACAAACAATCAAAAACGGGGCACCACCCTGCAAGTCAGGGACCAATAATCAAACTGTGGAACAGTCTCATTCTGTGGTAATCCTTTAAAAAGGAATTAAAGGAAGGGGTGAATCCAAACACGGACCTGATTGACCAGCAATTATTACAACAAGTACACAAATAATCACAAGCAACTGCCAATTAAGCATAATAAGATTTATTAACGTCACAATTATCGGTGGCTAATCAATAATCCTTCACTAATAAACTCATATACCTTTTTACAATATCACAACCAAAAACAAAGCAAAACAAAGCAGCATGTGTCATGGACACGTCTGTGGGTGTGGGTGTGTGTGTGTGTGAGAGAGGAGGGGCATGTCGACATGTATTTCTAACACAAAACTACCCAAAATGGCTACTCCTGTGAGCTGCACAAAACTATTTGGCCTCAAGAGGGCGGTAGTGGTGCTGCGTGCACGAGGAGGGGCTGAAGAAGCCGGGGGTTGCTAGGCAACGCGCACGCTTAGTCGGTATGGTAGCTAGTTCCTGTGTTAGCTCTGTCCGAACGTAAGCTGATTCCACGTGTGAAGCTAGCCTGCAGCGTTAGCTTGGGAGCTACGCGGCTAGCCTGCGGGTGTGTGTGTGTGTGTGTTAGAGAGAGAAGAAAGAAGAAGAATAAAGGAAAAAAAGGGGCACTCTGATCTTTAGTTATCGATAATGACCCAGTTCCCCTCAGCCACTCAGGTCTGGGCTAACGTGTAGTTTAGGACAGACTGAGACTTTTGACTTACTGAGGGAAACTTTTGTCATTATAACTAATTCAGTGACTAACAGTTGATTTTCGCGATTCTATCGCAGACAGTAACTAAACTCCTGAAAGGAGTGATTTAAGCAGGTAGCGATTACAGTTATACCCAGCTACTTAACACAACATAAATCAACGAGTATAGTGATCAATTTATACATTCACAGCACAGATTAATAATCACATATGGACCAGTACATGATTAAATCAGATCACATTAATGGCAACAATGGTAGCGAACCCTTTGCTCATTAATAACAAAACAAAACGCACTAGTTCTAATATCTGCCCAGAACTGTGTAAGCCTCTTACTGTGTGCGTTGTTTGTCAGTTAAAACTCTTGCCAGAGTTTAACGATCCGTTTCGTCCCGAAGCAGAGGGGACAAGACGTAATCCAGGTCGACCAAACAAGAAACAGGACGCCGTCCTTCTCTTGAATCCAGGCTGATTAAACCCGCTGCAGATGAGGGAATACTTCGGCCAGTATTTCCTCGGATCCCCTTTATATCAGACCGATATAAAGTTGTCCCAGCTCAAATCTCGACCAGCGAGGTGATGCTGGCTAACTAATCCGGACCAGTGCCTCCTTTCAGCAACCGGGGGTTACCGTGAAAGCAAAGAAACACAAACGCGGACAGCTTTTATCCTTCCTCCGCCTCCTAGTGGCGGGGTGGTGCATTCAAGGACCCGACGACCAATGGGAAAACTGCAACCTGGTCACAGGTGTGAAGCAGTTCTTTGTCTCACCACCAGTCTGCCTTGCCGTCCTCGTGTTTGAATGCACTTTCTCCATCTTGTGAAGTGGCGGCTTGTAGGAGTTTGGTGAAACTGGCTTTGGGATTCACATGTAGGCCAAGATCCTTTGTCTTGCCTCCCCTGTGTCTCACCAGTCAACTCAATCTGAGCCAAATCACTGTTTAACCAGCTTCTTGGTCCCCAACACTATTATAGTGGGTGTACTGTACTGTATATTGGCCAGAATCTGCCTTTGGGTGAGGAGGGGGGCATATCATAATTGGGGGGCCTGGGTGTCCTCCCCCAGGGACGTTGTAAGCATCAACGACTTCATTTCCTGCATTCCGATACACTTTTATACACCAATTTACGGTTTATTCAGCCTATGTTAAGAAAAAAGCACGGATGACAATTCAAAATTTATCAAAAATATAATGGAAAGTATTTCTCATTGGGCATTTTGAAGTGGGTATATAAAAATCCTGGAGCTTACTATCACGTAGACTACACCACTGGAAGTGATATTGATAGGCGTGATTTACGCAAAACAGCATCAGCTTTTTTTGCCAGCTTTCCTTCCTGCATTTTGCCTGTAAAACCATGTCTGTGTTCTTCATATTTATTAGAATTATAGCATGCTCTTCTTACGTAAAATATGCGGCTCTGGTAGATGTTTGCAATTGGTCGTGGTGCGCAAACACCGCCTCTTTTATGTGAACGCGTGCGCCACTGGATTGGGAAACCCTGGGTTGACTGAACTAGTTGATAACCAACCTTGGTGACACAGCTTATGCGGGACCGCGGTTGTTAGGGTTAGCGAAGCCGGATAACTGAAAGAAATCCAGGGCCTGTTGATCTTGATTCGTAGTACAGGCCTCAGGTCTTTTGTGACTATGAAGATTCGACGAGGAAGATCCACTGACCCAGTAGATGGCGAAGCCACCCTTTTCGACTTCAAGGGAATCTGACCTCAGTTGCCATTGACACTGCTGGCTGAAATATCTGGCATGGGATAGGATTGTGCCAGTCACCCAGATTGGTACCAACAGCAGATATACATAGACAATAGTACACTTTGAACTCTGACTTGTGGCTTTTAACAGATTTAACTTCCGTCTGACCGTAACTCATCAGACATTGACCTGGATAAACATTTTGGAGAAACTCCACACAAGGACAATTGATTTTGTTTACAGGGCCTGTTTATTATTTTCCACATTATTAATGCAATTCATCTACTAAAGTTGCAGTTCAACTACACCCTTTTGTGTTGTGTTATGGTTATTACACTCTAACATCTCCTGAGAGGGAAGTTTGCAGACATACTGTATAGGCAGTCAGTGCATGCCTTATGGTATGATGCTTCAGCATTGGAGTAAAGATAAAGTGGAAATCACTGTGTTTCATTAGCACCCTCCAACTTGACTTCAATCTCCCAAATGCCTTCTCCACTTCTGATTGAGTTAAGTCAGATGTTGAATGACTCTTGCTCTGGTGTTATGCCTGGAGACTGCAGGTTCAGCAGCCAGTCCATCAGTGGGTAGAAGAAGAATACATTTTATTATTCGTCACATTCAATTGTATAGTACAATGTAGTGAAATTCAATTATTGCATTTAAACCATCCTAAGCATTAGGAGCAGTGGACAGCTACATAGAGCGTCCAGGGAGCAACTTAGGGTTCGTCTTGCTCAAGGAGCATGTCTATGACATGTGGCTGGAGCATGCTCCCATGTTCCCAAGCCAAGTCCCTACAGACTGAGCTACTGCCACTGCCACCCCCATTTGTTATCATTTCATTCAGTATAAGTCTATATTTAGGTATTACATTAATGTTCAAAATAACAATTATTTCCCTTATCCAAGTAGAGCTTTCAGAGCCACAAGCATGTGGCAGCATGGATTCCAACATAAACTAATCCCTCCTACAAGATATGCAATAATAATATGCTGTAAGAGCTACTAAGAAAGCCCTATGGGTTGTAATTTCATATACTATTATGAAAAGCCCATGCCTAAACCAGATACCCTTTGATTCCTAAAAATACAAGCCTTCCTCCATGTCTAAACCATTTGGAAAAGTAATTAGCTTATATTATATGAAGGTCTGACTACTTGCTACTGCTCTGCCCAGGACAGATTATTATCAAAAGTCTTATCTCTCTCTAGCTGTGACTTATCCTCGCTCTTTCACACATTCACTCACATGTACTCAACCATACTGTAGTTGAACATACACCAACACCGGCTATGGTTCACAAAGCTACATAAATGCAGCCAAATCAGTAAGGCCATACATGTCTGTGCACTGAAAGTAGCTGTTGTGTATGTGTATGGTCTTTCACATGTGTATTCACATGTGCAAGTGTGCTGACTTGACCATTCCTGATGGCTATCTGCCAGTGCCATTCTTTAGAGTATAGCAGCAGCTGAATGAACATAAATCTATCAGTGAGGAGATACAGGACATTGCTCTGCTAAACAAAACTGATTCCTGTGGCAATCCCTACATGTCCCAATGGGTTTGCCCACACTGTAGGTGGCCACAAAATCATGGACTCAGAAATGAGAATCAATCAATCATCAAAAATGATGAAGCAGGATGTTGCTCTGCATACAGTGGTAGCCATTATGGAAGTGGAAGGGTCTATGAAAAGTGTGAAGCAACATTATGTAACTATTTTACTCTAAAATAACAGCTACAAAATTATTATGATGCTACTGTACACTGACAGGTAATATGGATAATGGTGCCTCTGTCATCCCCACTCTGCATCCTGAATGCTTGTTCTTGCACTATGTAACCTTGGGGAGCAGGTACGATCTCCCAGGAGAAGTGCTGTAATGCATGTATATAATGCTTAAAGCGCCCATATTATGCTCATTTTCAGGTTCATAACTGTATTTTAAGGTTGTACCAGAATAGGTTTACATGGTTTAATTTTCAAAAAACACCATATTTTGTTGTACTGCACAGCTCTCTCTCACTGCTGCAGATCCTCTTTTCACCTGGTTTCTGTTTTAGCTACAGAGTGAGACCTCTTTTCATCTTCTTCTTCTGTACTATCTTTGATTGCACTCGCACATGTGCAGTAGCTCAGATGTAGAGCATGTCAGCTAGCTAACTCTAGAGACAGTAAAAGAAAGCCTGTTTCTCCAACTTTGGTCAGTTACAAGGCATGATTAGCTGGGAGACTTCTTCTAAATGAGGGCACACATGTAAGTAGTTCTTTTGTAGATTATGGTGAACTTGTGTGTGTTGTAGCAGTGCTTTGCTATTGAGAACGACGTAGCATGCTAGCGTTAGCATGCTAACGGTTGTGGTGAGCCAGTTCATTTCGGACTGTGACGTCACAGTTCGAGCCGATTTTGAACAGCTCACCCGGAGACTAAAGGCAGGACACATTCAGAAACCGTATCTCACTCAAAACAGCGTGGAAGGTTTTTTTTCAAAGTTTGTATGTGTGTGGAAGCACCAGAGACACAACATAACAGATCCCAGAAAAAGTGTTATTTTCATAATATGGGCACTGTAATAAACACCACGGATTTGGGTGAAACCAGATTATATTTTATGGAGAAAATGTTTTCTGGTTTCCCCTCTGATGTCCTCCTGCTCTGCCTCGACTCAAAAAAAAGCTTTAGTTGTTAAAGTGGTTAGTACTCAGGCCAACTGCTGCTAACTGTAGCTGCCGTCAGCTAGTAAGCTTGTAGATAGCCATGTTGTCAGGAGTGGGAGCGCCAAACACCGGGGGAGTGTTGATGTTTACACCACTAGCACAGGAGCTTTGGACCACTGGGAGGAGGAGGTGGTGTTCAGGCCTAGGGCGGGGAGGAAAACTTAGGGTTCAGCAGCAGGGACGTCGTTAGGCCTATTTTTAGGGGTGCTGAAGCTACCCCAAAACTGACCGGTAGATCAAGAGCTTTGCCTTCTGGCTCAGCTCTCTTTTTGTCACAATGGTGTGATAAACTGAATGTAATACCGCACCCGCTGCACCGATTCTCCGACCAATCTCCCGCTCCATTGTCCCCTTACTCGCGAACAAGACCCCAAGGTATTTGAACACCTTCACTTGGGGTAAGGACTCATTCCCTACCTGGAGTAGGCACTCCATCGGTTTCCTGCTGAGAACCATGGCCTCAGATTTAAAGGTGCTGATCCTCATCCCAACTGCTTCACACTCGGCTGCAAACCGATCCAGTGAGTGCTGAAGGTCACAGGCCGATGATGCCATCAGGACCACATCATCTGCAAAGAGCTGTGATGAAATTCCCAGCCCACCGAACTGCAACCCCTCCCCACCCCGACTATGCCTTGATATCCTGTCCATAAATATTACAAACAGGATTGGTTACAAAGCGCAGCCCTGGCGGAGGCCAACCCTCACCTGAAACGAGTCCGACTTACTGCCAAGAACCCGGACACAGTTCTCACTTTGGTCGTACAGAGATTGGATGGCCCTGAGAAGAGACCCCCTCACCCCATACTCCCGCAGCACCCCCCACAGTATCTCCCGGGGGACCTGGTCATACGCCTTCTCCAAATCCACGAAAAACACGTAGACCGGATGGGCATACTCCCAGGCTCCCTCCAGGATCCTTGCAAGAGTGAAGATCTGGTCCATTGTTCCACGACCAGGACGGAATCCACATTGTTCCTCTTCAATCTGAGGTTCGACTATCAGCCGAACCCTCCTTTCCAGCACCTTGGAGTAGACTTTACCAGGGAGGCTGAGAATTGTGATACCCCTGTAATTGGCACACACCCTCTGGTCCCCCTTTTTGAAAAGGGGAACCACCACCACGGTCTGCCACTCCTTTGGCACTGTCCCAGACTTCCACGCAATGTTGAAGAGGCGTGTCAACCTCCACACCCAGAGCCTTGAGCATTTCTGGATGGATCTCATCAATCCCAGGGGCTTTGCCACTGTGGAGTTGTTTGACTACATCAGTGACTTCCGCATGGGAAATTGACAACAATCCCCCTTCATCCTCCAGCTCTGCCTCTAACATAACATTTAGGGCTGCAACAACGAATCGATAAAATCGATAAAATTTGATTACTAAAAAAGTTGGCAACAAATTTAATTATCGATTCGTTGTGTCGCGCAACTATTACGCCACTTAGTCGCGGAGATAAAAAAAAATTTAGTTGAGCGCAGAGAGGAGCAGCACAGAGAGGAGCAGCACGGAGAGGAGCAGCACGGAGAGGAGCAGCACGGAGCGGAGCAGCGCGGAGCGAAAGAAAAGAAAAAAGAGCAGAGCGGGGGTAGATGAAATATGGAGAAAGACCAGAGAGACCCTTAATGTTGTTCCGAAACACTCGGCAGAGGCAGAGAAATCAGTACGACCCATGTCATCCAAGGTGTGGGAGCATTTCACACTAAATAAATCAAAAACGTGTTAATTGCAAGATAAGCAAAAGCGACACGGCATGGCACGGTCGCACCACGGTGAGTCAGCACCTAAAACGTAAACAGGAGGAGGAAGGGAGTTCAACAGCAGGGTAAAGTCACTACACTATCCTACTTCTGTTCCATTCTGAAGTGAGGAAGGTAACGTCCCTCCAGTAGCTCTTCTGGTGCTGCTGTTTACTTGTTATCCAGCAGACTAGCATGACAAGCTAGCGTTAGCTCGTTAATAACAGTAATAAAGCAGGGGTGGTATAGTTTGCAAGACTAAAGAAACAGTTTTATTCACTAGCCTTTTTTGGCCCATTAATTTTTCAATCTGTTGTCATGTATATATTATGTGCTTTGTCCCATATCAGTTATTGTTGACAAATATATTAGTGTGTGGTGTATAAATGAACTTAACTTGCACTTACTACAATGATGGTAATAATTTAATGAATAAGTGTGTGTGTGTGTGTGTGTGTGTGTGTCTGTCTGTCTGTCTGTATCTGCTATTTGGGTTACTTACCTTTACACAACTATTAACTAAAACAACAAGTATGTATGTATTGAGTTGATGTAAATTAATGCTTTTTCTTTTATCCGATTCATCGATTAATTGAAAAAATAATCGACAGATTAATCGATTATTAAAATAATCGTTAGTTGCAGCCCTAGTCGGATTCAATTCAATTTTATTTATAGTATCAAATCATAACAAGAGTTATCTCGAGACACTTTACAGATAGAGTAGGTCTAGACCACAACAATTTCAACAATTACAGTAATTCCCTCAAGAGCAAGCAGTGCGACAGTGGCGAGGAAAAACTCCCTCTTGGGAAGAAACCTCAGACAGACCCAGGCTCTTGGTAGGCGGTGTCTGACGGGCCGGTTGGGGATATGATGAACTGTGGCGATAATAGTCAAATTAATAATGGAACAGTGACTTCAAATGGTAGTTGTAGTAGTTCATGTCATATCAGGGCGCTGCAGGGCGTTACAGGATGTAGCGTGGCCCAGCAGAGCATGGATGGACATAGCAGGAAGCAGCAGGGTTCAGCAAGACGCAGCATGACATTGCAGGGCACCGCTGAGCTCAGCAGGGAGTGCAGCAGGACCACGGCGACATCTGCAACCAGGATCTTGGTGCCAACGTTCTCCAAGGAAATAAGCTCGGGGAAAAAACATAAGGACTCCGGGGAGTAAACTCCCCAGAAGCTAGGATTAGTAACAAGCATTTCTGGGACGGGATGCACACAAATGGTAATAGAAAGGGAGAGGAGAGAGCAGCTTAGTGTGTCAAAGGAAGGAAGTCCCCCGGCAGTCTAAAACTATAACAGCGTAACTAAGAGAGACAGGACATAAGGAGAGGTAGCCTGTTCGGGCTTTGTACTCTCCCCTGCCGGATCGGGCTTTGCTGGCCTGCCTCCCTCTACTTTTGTTATATGTTATTAATCTAACAATTATGAAGAGAAGCAGGTGGGCCAGATAGGTGGACACTGCAACTCCTCACTCCCTAACTATAAGCTTTATCAAATAGAAGAGTTTTAAGTTCATTCTTGAATGAGGTGACAGTTTCTGCCCCCCGAACCCAGATTGGGAGCTGGTTCCATAGGAGAGGAGCCTGATAACTGAAGGCTCTTGCTCCCATTCTACTTTTAGAGACTCTAGGTACCACAAGTAACTCTGCATTATGGGAGCGCAGTGCTCTAGTGGGACAATAAGGTATTAGGAGCCCTTCTAGATATGATGGTGCTTGACCATTTAGAGCTTTGTAGGTCAGGAGAAGGATTTTAAAATCAATCCTGTTTTTTACAGGAAGCCAATGCAGAGAAGCTTATACAGGAGAAATATGATGTCTTTTCTTAGTTCTTGTGAGAACACGCGCTGCCGCATTCTGGATCAGCTGGAGAGTCTTAAGGGACTTATTTGAGCAACCTGACAGTAGGGAATTACAATAGTCCAGCCTGGAAGTAACAAATGCATGGACTAGTTTTTCAGCATTGTTTTGAGACAGGATATTCCTAATTTTGGCAATGTTACGAAAATGAAAAAAGGCTGTTCTTGAGGTTTGTTTTAGATTGGCGTTAAAGGATATATCCTGATTAAAAATAACCCCTAGATTTCTGACAGTAGTGCTGGAGGCCAGGGCAATACCATCCAGAGTAGCTATGTCTTTAGATAATGAGGTTCAGAGGTGTTTAGGGCCTAGACAAATAAATTCAGTTTTGTTAGAGTTTAACATCAGAAATGTTAACATCTAAACATCCAGGATGTTATATCTTTAATGCATGCTTGAAGTTTAGCTAGCTGACTAGTTTCGTCTGGTTTGATTGACAAGTATAATTGGGTGTCATCCGCATAACAGTGAAAGTTAATTGAGTGTTTCCTAATAATATTACCAAGAGGAAGCATATATAAGGAGAATATGGTCCAAGCACTGAGCCTTGTGGAACACCATGGCTAACTTTAGCGTACTTGGAGGATTTATCATTAACATTAACAAATTGAGATCGATCAGAGAAATAGGACTTAAACCAGCTTAAAGCAATTCCTTTAATGCCAACTAAGTGTTCCAATCTCTGCAACAGGATGGTATGGTCAATAGTGTCAAATGCAGCACTAAGATCTAGTAAAACAAGAATGGAGACAAGTCCTTTGTCTGCAGCAGTTCGAAGGTTGTTAGTAATTTTCACCAGTGCCGTCTCTGTGCTGTGATTCTTTCTAAATCCTGATTGAAAGTCATCAAATAAACTATTGCTATGTAAACAATCAAATAACTGATTAGCAACCACCTTCTCAAGGATCTTGGATAGAAAGGGAAGGTTAGACATAGGTCTATAGTTTGCTAAGATCTCAGGATCGAGGGTGGGTTTTTTCAGAAGAGGTTTTATCACAGCTATTTTAAATGCCTGTGGTACATAACCTTAATAAGGACATATTGATCATATCTAGTAATGAAGTGTTAACCACGGGTAACGCTTCTTTGAGTAGTCTCGTTGGGATAGGGTTTAAGAGACAGGTAGATGGCTTAGCTGAGGATATCTTTAACATTAATTGTTGGAGGTCTATAGGATAAAAGCAGTCTAAGTATATGTCGGGACTAGTCGTTCTTTCTAGTGGTCCTGCATTTAAAGGTGAACCGTTAGAAGTTGAGGGCAAAAGGTGATGAATTTTATCTTTAATGAAGAGTAATAGTCTGATCTGGCCTTTCTTAGGGCCTTCCTATAGGTTTTGAGACTTTCTTGCCAATCCATACGGGATTCTTCCACTTTGGTGGAACGCCATTTACTTTCGAGGTTTTGCGAGATTTGTTTTAATTTGCGAGTTTGAGAGTTATACCAAGGTGCTAGTTTCCTTTTCTTCATCATCTTCTTTTTTAGGGGAGCAACAGAGTCTAAGGTCATCCGTAGGCAAGTCGTAGTACCGTCTACAAAAGTATCAATTTGAGAGGGACTGAGGTTAACATAAATGTCCTCTGTTATGTTAAGGCATGACATAGAGTCGAATGCTATTGGAATATCTTCCTTAAATTTAGCTATAGCACTGTCAGATAGGCATCTAGTGTAGAAGCTTTTATCTAATTTAGTCTAGTCAGGTAGTAAGAATTCAAAAGTAATTAAAGAATGATCTGATAATACCGAATTCTGCGGAAATATTATTAAATCCTCAATTTCAATACCATATACCAGCACAAGGTCGAGGGTGTGGTTAAAACAGTGCGTCGCCTTGTGCACACTCTGACTGAAACCGATTGAATCCAGTAATGAGTTGAAAGCAGTACTAAGGCTATCATTGTCAATGTCCACATGGATATTAAAATCACTTACAATAAGTACTTTGTCTGATTTAAGGACTAAACATGATAAAAACTCTGAGAATTCAGAAAAAAATTCAGAATTCGGACCTGGAGCCCTGTAAATAACAACGAATATAATTGGCTGTAATGTTTTCCATTTTGGATGTTGAAGATTAAGAACAAGACTGTCAAACGAGTTATAATTTAGTTTAGGTTTAGGATTAATTAACAGGCTTGAATCAAAGATGGCTGCAACTCCCCCTCCTCGGCCTGATCCTCTAGGAATTTGAGTATTAATATGACTGGGAGGAGTGGCTTCATTTAGACTAACATTCAGGATTCAGGAGTTCCTCAAAGTGCTCCTTCCACCGCCCTATTACCTCCTCAGTTGAGGTCAACAGTGTCCCATCCTTACTGTACACAGCTTGGATGGTTCCCCGCTTCTCCCTCCTGAGGTGGCGAACGGTTTTCCAGAAGCACATTGGTGCCGACCAAAAGTTGTTCTCCATGTCTTCTCCAAACTTTTCCCACACCCACTGCTTTGCCTCTTTCACAGCAGAGGCTGCAGCCCTTCGGGCCCTTCGGTACCCTGCAACTACCTCCGGAGTCCTCTGGGATAACATATCCCGGAAAGACTCCTTCTTCAGTCGGACGGCTTCCCTGACCACCGGTGTCCACCACGGTGTTCGTGGGTTACCGCCCCTTGAGGCACCTAAGACCCTAAGACCACAGCTCCTCGCTGCAGCTTCAGCAAGGGAAACTTTGAACATAGTCCACTCGGGTTCAATGCCCACAGCCTCCACAGGGATGCACGAAAAGCTCCGCCGGAGGTGTGAGTTGAAAGTCTGTCGGACAGGGGCCTCCTCCAGACGTTCCCAATTTACCCGCACTACCCGCTTGGGCTTACCAGGTCTGTCCAGAGTCTTCCCCCACCCCCTGACCCAACTCACCACCAGATGGTGATCGGTTGATAGCTCCGCCCCCTCTTCACCCGAGTGTCCAAAACATACAGCCTCAGATCAGATGAAACAATTATAAAATCGATCATTGACCTTTGGCCTAGGGTGCTCTAGTACCAAGTACACTTATGAGCATCCCTATGTTCAAACACATTCATTATAGACAATCCATAACCGCTTTCCAACCAAGTAGTTACAGAAACGTAGTTATAGGAAAAGTCCACTTCTAGACAGTTCTACTAACTACTCTCCCCCAAAACCTTTTTTCCATTTGCATTCACACTAGCAAGCACGGCAACAATCTTTATAGCGTTAAAATCAGAAAACAAATATAAAAAGTATGAACTAAATACTAAATCTAATGTATATAGCATATTTGTCATAATTTAAACAAGTCTCCCAAAGAGAAACGTATCTCTCTCTCCCCCGCCTCTGCCTGCTGGCCAGCCGCAGGACACGCTTGTGGAGTTTAACTCCAAAAAGACAGTTAACCACAGGTTCCCATTAATCTTATGATGGACATGTGTTGTGATATTTAAACAAACAAACCATCAATGGCGAAATAAAAGCGAGAGTGGTCTGAGAGACCTCCAGCTTACCTCGGTCTCTGAGCCAGTCATGGCTAAGCAACGAGCTAGCGGCCCCGGCAGGCGCCTGCTGGCTGTCGCCTCATTTTATGGAGCTTCTCAACTCCGAAAACTTTGAAGCAAATTGTCAATTTGGCATCAATTTTCGCAAGACTGCCTATATTCTAAATCTAAACAGTTCATTTCTCGCCTAAAACGTTGTCAGAAGGGAAATTATTGATGAATAAGATGGCGAAAATTGTTAAAATTGTCCTGTTGTTGGTCTGTCTGTACCAGAAACCCGACCCTCGTTGACCTAGGTACCTATGCGAAACAGCGAAAATACCCTGCCCTAAAGTAGGAGCTGAAAGAGTTACAGGAACTGCAGCCAGAGGAACTTAAAAATCCCCAAATTGGTCCAGTCGGAACAGGAGATAAAAAGTGTTCTAGGAATTTTACGTTCTAGAAACTGCAAAAATCCCTCCGGTCGGAAAGTGGATGACTTACACAGAAGTCCAACAACAAACAACCACTCTGATTTAGATCAGGGAGGCCGTTCCTCCCAATCACGCCTCTCCATGTGTCTCCATCATTGCCCACGTGCGCGTTGAAGTCCCCCAGCAGAACTATGGAGTCCCCCACTGGAGCCCCATGCAGGACTCCACTCAAGGTCTCCAAGAAGGCCGAATACTCTGAACTCTTTTTTGGTGCATATGCACAAACAACAGTCAGAGTTTCCCCCCCCCACAACCCGCAGGCGTAGGGAGGCGACCCTCTCGTCCAATGGGGTAAACTCCAACGTAGTGGCGCTCAGCTGGGGGCTTGTGAGTATCCCCACATCTGCCCATCGCCTCACACCCTGGGCAACTCCGGAGAAGAAAAGAGCCCAACCCCTATCCAGGAGAATGGTTCCAGAACCGAGACTGTGCATAGTGGTAAGCCCCACCAGATCTAACCGGCAGCGCTCCACCTCCATTCTTTGTCTGGCCACTCACCTACAGTACAGGCCAAAAGTTTGGACACACCTTCTCATTCAATGTGTTTCTTTATTTTCATGACTATTTTCATTGTAGATTCTCACTGAAGGCATCAAAACTATGAATGAACACATATGGAATTATGTACTTAACAAAAAAAGTGTGAAATAACTGAAAACATGTCTTATATTTTAGATTCCTCAAAGTAGCCACCCTTTGCTTTTTTTGATAACTCTGCAAACCCTTGGTGTTCTCTCAATGAGCTTCATGAGGTAGTCACCTGAAATGGTTTTCACTTCACAGGTGTGCCTTTTTTTCCCTTATTAATTAATTATTAAAGTACATAATTCCATGTGTTCATTCATAGTTTTGATGCCTTCAGTGAGAATCTACAATGGAAATAGTCATGAAAATAAAAAGGAAACTCATTGAATAAGAAGGTGTGTCCAAACTTTTGGCCTGTACTGTATATATATCATATATACAATATAACTATATATGAAAAGTTTATTCCTCCACCATCAGGTTATTAAATTAAAATAACAAAAGTTATTTATAAAAGTAGCTACTTTAAGTAGGATCCTTATCAACAGCTTACATGATAAAGTATGCAACAATGGCTATTTATTATTTTATTCTTTCTATAGTACTGTCATTTGTCATGGTATACAGTATACTATAATGCTGGACACGGCATTTTGGATGAACATGACACTGATTCAACTACTCTACCATGCAGTAACAGTAATTAGTGTATTTAAATAGTCTTACTTTGACCTGAAACTTATCTAATAGAGAGAGGAATTAGGTATGGTATTAATTTATCACACATTTACACAAGCATTTAAGTCATAGCCTACAGAATAACTCAGCAGGAGCACAGTCTGGCCTAAGTACGTTCCCCCCATGCAGTTTGATGTATCTAAAAGCTAACATTAGAATAACGTTTGTAAGTAAGATTTTGCAAGTTTTGCATAGTCTGGGGGCTAAGCCCCCCCTGTCTTTCAATCCTAGTTACGTCCCTGTTCAGCAGGCTCTATGAACATCATGGCAGAGGCAAAGAGACTGAAGAGAACATGGAGGAAGCTAAGAAGAGAAAAAGAGAGAGTGACTGAGCAAGAGAAATATTAAATGGGCTTTTCAGTCGTTGGCGACAAATTTGTGCAACAAAAGGCTGCAAGACAGACACCGAGTTGGACATCTTGCAGTTGGACAAGCACGGTTTTTTAGCTAGCTTTGTCAAGACACAATGTGAATCCCCTACACGATGTGAGTCACGCATGTGCAGAACGGCCGCCATCTTTGACAGCTAGCTACAGCAACATCACTTGGACGAAGTGCAAAAACAAATACCTTTACCCAGGAGTGTGTGAGTGTTTTAATCCAAACCACAATCTTTGGCCAAATGACGCTGACTTTTTCTGTGTTAAACTCAACTGCCACAGCCCCTGAAAGGACTGTCATCTGGCGGTACCTGTACCCGGCTAATAGTCACCTATTGGTGGCTGAACACAACTAACAACTGACTGAAAATAATATATATAGGCCTATATTTGTACATACATAGACCTTTTCACGTTTCGTATTGCTATGTGGTATTTCCAGTAATTTAATCATAACAAATGCACTGTCAAGGCTAAATATAAAACAAAGGACGCATGGTTCTGCTGCACTACTAGCAAAGCAGGGACACATTTGTGAAAGGTCTGCCATGTAAACGTAAATCAGACAACAAGGCTACACTAAATGCCACACCTACCAAAACAAAGGCAAGAACATACAGGATGTATTGGTTACCACAATCCGATGTAAGGAGCCTGATACGACTGCCAATCTCCCAGTCGAATCTTTGCAGTGTCGTCTTGGGGAGAAAAGAAAAAGTTTGGGAATCACTACTCTAGAGGATCCTTATACTTAGTGAGCAAACAGACAGATAAAGTAGCAAAGCTGAGCTGTTCTGTTGAATGGAGTGTTTGCTATTCTGATGCAATAGTTGAGTAAATGTAACAGTCTTCTCTAGCTCTACTCAAAACTTAACCAAACTAGACAACAGCATTGTTTGTATGTAAAGCAGAAGCCTTCAGGGCCTGTAGCCCTACTCAGGTAAATATTTACCAGCCACCAGTTTTGGAAAAAACATCTAAACCAGTAGCTGGAGTTCGTCTGGCTGTGAAAAACTGTCCTCAGTCCAAAATCTTAAAATGTTTCTTTCAGTGGAAGCCGTGTAATTAGTCCTCCATCTGCATTATTATTACAGCAGCAGCCAGTGTAGAAATCCCTTAAACATACTGAATTAGGAGACAGTGATGAACGTAGAAGTACGATTTTTACTGTGAAATTAACACAAAATGACCTTTCTACCATTCTGTTTCCAGGCCAGCAATGCAAATGAAACCCTACATTATTATTATGGCCATTTTTAGCATGCTGGTTCATTACCAGCATGCTAGAACTCAGCTCTAATTAGCAACACTATATGTATATGCAATATGGTCTACATTCTTAAAAATAGTGTGAAGGTGCAATTAAACTGTTCCATATTTAGTTCTCTAAGCCCAGGGTGTGGAGCACTGCTATAGTGATTTAGAGAGCAAAAATATATTACAACCATACAGACATGGAGTTTTCAGCTGTTAAAAGGAAACTATGCATTTTTTTTTAGCTTAATTTACCTTAACTGAACAGCGTCGGAGTCATTGGAATGGTTATATGACTTTTTTCAAGTTGAATGGTGGTCGTCTCACTTCCCCCTAGCACCTGTGAGCGGAAAAACCACCCTTGCAACTTTCGGCCGGCGAGCCGCCGGCCTCAGCGTCAGGTAGTATCGCGTGATATCATGTTTCGCGATGTAATGAATTGCTTCACGGCACTGCACACATACGCCCATTCAGGAACCAGCTAACAAGGTGGCAATGTAGTTTTTAACACTATCATTATGGCTGAGCCGGCAAAAAAGAAGCAGAAAGCTAGGAAAGCATTGTCGGAGGCATAGAGAAAGAGGAAACGGCAGACTGACTGAGCGAGGAGTCAGACACAAGTAAACATAGGAGCTGCCAAATATCTATTCCGAAGCTGTAGTGGGAGCTCTATAGAGAAACCTGCGATCAAAAAGCGAGAAAACAACGAAGAAATGGCCAATACTGCAAGTGCTCCATCTGATTTTTTTAGGCACAGTGGGATTACATGTGTAATCAATTAGACAGTTGACATCTCAACGGAGAAGTGGACTTGTTTTGTGTTAAAATGACCTGACAAATTATATGTATATATTATATGAGCATAGCTTTTGAAATAATGTATACATGCCAACGGTAACAACTAAGGATATGAATTGATTAAAATTGGTAAAATAAACACACAATATGATGGGCCGTTTAGGCCATATATCTAGAATGCATCCACATACACCCATTTTACCTCACACATACAATACTTTTTCGCACAAACACATAAAAAGCATGCACATACACCACTTTTTCACGCGCACACTACACTTTCTCCCAAAAAGTAATACCTCATAGGTATAATGAAGCAGATGCAAAATGTTTATGGCTTGAAAGTGGTGTGGCATAGATGATATGAAGTCTTTGTACTAAAAATGAAAAGGGTGTGGATATTGTGTTGTTATGAGGCAATATTGCTTAAACCCATTTAATTCCTTTAAAAAAAATAAAACTTTACAATTGCCTTCTATTTTATTATGTAGCTTGAAAGCAACTAGCATGAGATGTGTGCAGGTCTAAATTCTAACTATAGGCTAACTTCCACAACCGTCATAGTCCATCCTGCTCCCTGTTAAGTGCTACTTTAGCTTGTAGATATGGAGCATAGTGTTAGTTCAGGCAGAGCACTGAAGGTGCATCTACATTAGCTGATTGACATCAGCTGCTTCATCCATGCATTACAACCACTTTCTGTCAAACCTAACTGTAAATCCATTTACTATAAATTATATATGTTTAAAGATGGTGTTACTGAAATATAAGTGCATTTCTTCCCATGCATTTTTTCTAGAAGCAAAACCACAATTAAGTAGGTGAAAAAGCAGCAGAATGTGTGTGTGTGTGTGTGTGTGTGTGTGTGTGTGTGTGTGTGTGTGTGTGTGTGCAAGATCATCCCTATGTATGTAGGCCACTAAAATATATTAATTTATTATTTTTTATATGTTTTTCACAATGAATTCCCACTGCCATTTACTTCAAACTTCCTTAACTTATGCTAATTGTATGCTGGCTAACGCAGCCTCCGTTAAAACTTTAAATGTCATTAGAGCCCCACAGAAAATGGCTCACAAGATTCAAACCAAATAAAGGAGTGGTAACAAATTAGCCCTATAGTCCGAATATTTGACTGACCATACCACACACATCATACCATTTTTTAGTACATAAAGCGGAGGCTCCAAGAAGAGCCTGTTACCCCTGTTTTGTTTTTGTTTTTGTGGTTTATTACACTACGCTAAGCTCAGTTAACCGGCTGCTGACTGCTTCATGGATCTGCATTTTTACCATACAGATGTGAGAGTGGTAATCTTGAATGATGGATGCTGCATTTTCACCAAAGAATAAATATACAGAAATGGCACAACCATATTCTTTGGTAATTTTAATCAGTTTATTTCTCCTTGAGGATGCCTGGTCACTTCTAGAGGCACAGCAGATTGAGTTCTTTGTTTTAAGACCTCTGTCATGTATCGATTGAGACCTGCTACACTCTCTTACCCACCGTCGTCACAGGGAGCAGAAGTCAGCACTAAAAGATGCCTAAATCTCAACAAAATGCTGTTAGGTCTGAGTGAGCCGAGCAGTGCATGTATACAGAGCGGGGCACTCATTGTTCAGCGAGCTCAATAAATGTTAAAACCCTATTTGGAGAGTGCTTGTCCTATTGATTATGCATCAGCCTGTTAACATGGACTCTCTGTTGCATTGGAATCATGCATAGCTCCAGTCAGCATGCGGAACAGCAGCGGGACGTGAGAGGTGCGAGACCAGATTTTAGAAAGCAGGGACACATGATGTTTTAGTCATTGGTTTGTCTGGATTTATCAGTGTCAACATGTTTGCAGCTGCTTTATTTTTTAATTCAAGTCACTGTCTCATACCAGAACTCACAGTTTTAGTCACGTTCCTCTGCCACTCTTGCTTTCTCCTCTTCTTTTTATTTTAAATTTTTAGAAATTGATTTTCTACTACTTTACCATAAGTCAATGCACAATCAAACAGCGGGAAAACAGCATGGAAAAGAAGAAATTAATATTGAATTTTTTGATTGACTGGCAGAGGAATTCTGAAGTCGCAGTTTGATTGCCTTTGAGAAGCACGTGGCACTAATTCCTGTTAGTATAAAACTGCAAGTATGTTGATTTCTTGCAAACTAGTCTGCAGCGCTGCAGAAGAGGATCTGGCTAGTCCACACTATACCTGAACCGAGCCGGTTCGGACAGATATTTAGAAATTATGGTCGGGTTTGGGTCGGGCTCGGTCACATCAGCGCGATAAGGCATTTGTTGTAAAATGGTGCTGCGGCTCCTTTAAGAGAGCTCAGTGCGTGTGGGTGTGTGTGTGTCTGTGTGTGTGTGTGTGTTGAAAGTGGGCAGAAGAGAGATAGCGAAAGAGGAAGAAACCGTGTTTAATATTACGGAGCAGAGTTGGTGCAATAAGTTTAAGTTTTGTAGCTACACAGTGTGTGCGGTGTCCCATATAAACCACCGACTGAAGTCTGAAGTTCATTCATTTGCTCACCAGAAACAGGATATTAACCCTGACGATATTCATGTTATAATGTCAGCCCTGGAGGTAACAAGTCTCCCCTGATTTCCTGACCACAGTCGGAAAAGAAGCAAGCAGGTACGGTTAACACATTGAACATTTTAACAGCTTATTAATGTGCGCTTGTTGCCCCGTGTGCACTGTTGACATTTCCAAATGCCTTCCTACAGTTGCTTAATAAAAGCTTTCCACATAAAAACTTAGCCTACACGTGTCATTGGTATGAGAAAAAAATTTGATTTTAACTGTGTCGGGCTCGGGTCGGGCTCAGACACAAATTTCTTAATGCCTGTTGGGCTCGGGCCGGGTTCGGTCACAGTTCTGTCGGACGCGGGCCGGGCTCGGACAGAAAAATCCGGACTCTAGTCCACACAGCATTCAGGGATGGGAGAAAAACATCCATCTATCCATCTTCATCCGCTTATCCGGTGTCGGGTCGCGGGGGGAGCAGCTCCAGCAGGGGACCCCAAACTTCCCTTTCCCGAGCCACATTAACTAGCTCTGACTGGGGGATCCCGAGGCGTTCCCAGGCCAGGTTGGAGATATAATCCCTCCACCTAGTCCTGGGTCTTCCCCGAAGCCTCCTCCCAGCTGGACGTGCTTGGAACACCTCCGTAGGGAGGCGCCCAGAAACCACCTCAACTGGCTCCTTTCGACGCAAAGGAGCAGCGGCTCTACTCCGAGCTCCTCACGGATGACTGAGCTTCTCACCCTATCTCTAAGCGACACGCCAGCCACCCTCCTGAGGAAACCCATTTCGGCCGCTTGTACCCTGGATCTCGTTCTTTCAGTCATGACCCAGCCTTCATGACCATAGGTGAGGGTAGGGACGAAAACTGACCGGTAGATCGAGAGCTTTGCCTTCTGGCTCAGCTCTGTTTTCGTCACAACAGTGCGATAAATTGAATGTAATACCGCACCCGCTGCGCTGATTCTCCGACCAATCTCCCGCTCCATTATCCCCTCACTCGCAAACAAAACCCCTTCACTTGGGGTAAAGACTCATTCCCTACCTGGAGTAGGCACTCCATCGGTTTCCTGCTGAGAACCATGGCCTCAGATTTAGAGGTGCTGATCCTCATCCCAGCTGCTTCACACTCGGCTGCGAACCGATCCAGTGAGTGCTGAAGGTCACAGGCCGATGATGCCATCAGGACCACATCATCTGCAAAGAGCAGCGATGAGATCCCCAACCCACCGAACTGCAACCCCTCCCCACCATTACTTACTTACGCTTTGGTCGTACAGAGATTGGATGGCCCTAAGAAGAGACCCCCTCACCCCATACTCCTGCAGCACCCCCCACAGTATCTCCCGGGGGACCCGGTCATACGCCTTTTCCAGATCCACAAAACACATGTAGACCAGTTGGGCATACTCCCAGGCTCCCTCCAGGATCCTTGCGAGAGTGAAGAGCTGGTCCGT